>NW_024412396.1:31490384-31610441 GCF_014898765.1 Herpailurus yagouaroundi | reverse complement strand
CCAGGGTAGGCTCCTGGAGGCGCCTGTCCAGGGTAGGCTCCTGGAGGTGCCTGTCCAGGATAGGCGCCTGGAGGTGCCTGTCCAGGGTAGGCACCAGGATAGGGGGCCCCTGGGTAGCCCCCTGCCCCAGCAGGTTGGTTTCCCCATGCGGCAGGCCATCCTTGAGGGTTTGGGTTTCCAGATCCAGACAAAGCATCATTAAGCTGGAAAGAAAGACATAAACAATTACAGGAGGAAAAACATTCACAAAAACAGAATTTTCAGGAAACAGGAATATGTGATCTAAGAAGTAGAGGGATATGGTGAAGGTATGAAATTCATATCAACCAAACTTTTTCCACCTATTAAATAGTTTGCAGTTCCTAAGACTAAAATGAAACTTTGAGATTACATATGCTTCATCACTTTATTCTTTTTTTTTTTTTTTTTTTTTTTTTTAGTAAGAATGTATCAGCACTGATTCATTATTTCTAACAAGTGTACCATACTAATGTAAGACATTAACAATAGAGAAAAGTGAGTGTAGGGTATACTGGAACTCTTTGTACTACCGTTGCAATTTTTCTGTAAATCTAGGACTATTTAAAAATTTTAAAGTTTAGGTTTTTTTTTAAAGGCCCGATCATGCCATTAAGTAAGTGGGATTCCAGGTTGATTACTGTCTGGGGAGGAGGGGAGCCATACAGGAAATGGAAAGTAAAACAATTTACAGTTCTCAAGCCCAGCGATTAATTTTATGACTATTATTCTAAATTCACTTTCTGTTATATTATTTAAATCCTTTTTGATCAGCAACAATTTACAGTTCTCAACATGAATCGTCTTGCTATAAAGAATGCATTTTATTGATTGATTGTTATTCTAATAATGATTGCTATACTTTCTTGGCCATAGTGGGTCAATATATTAACTACGTGGTAAAGTTAACACATCTATCCAATGGCACAGACTTTTCCTTGGAGAGAACCAGGATAGCTTAATAAGAGTCTCCACCCCATTTCACAAGACCATTCCAGAAGAGGACTTTGGACAGGGGTAGTTACATTCTTAGCAGCTCTCAAAGGGCTCCTAGTCCCATTTCTAATTTCTAGCAGAACCGCAAGCCTGGCCCAGGCAGGCACAATAGGTGCATGGCCATGCACAGTGGTGTCTGATACAGGTCTGTACTTGCCTTATCTGCATTTTGATGATCATGGCTTATCAAAATCAAACAACTACATGGTTCACATGAAAAGATGCCCTATAGCAGGTGGTCAGGGTGATGGGCCTGAGTTCCCATAGTTCAATGAATTCCATGTTTGATAGCAAAGAGTCAGCCCTGCCATATTCCCAATGTGCTGGTCAAATCCATCCCTCTTCCTTCCCTTGCCCTGATCTCAGGGAAATTGACCCCTGCAGATGGTGTTTGCCAGGCTTCCAGAGTCTGGCTAAGGAGCAGTACTGGCAAGAGATTAAAGAGTGGGAAGAAGTGAGAAGCCAGGGTATCTCTCCTTTCCTCTCTGCCTCATGGAACGTCTGCGCAGCTGCTACATTTCCTGTATCACTTTATTCTTGCCTCCATCATGTCAGAGCATGGAGGGCTGCCATTCATAATTTGCCAAAGTCAGGAGCTAGCCTTCCTCTATGTAAAAGCACATACTCTCTAACTGATTGTGAGAAAAACAATCACAGAAATTAGGATGCTCAGACTGCACCACACTTCCCATTGCTCATACTATTTCTCAGCTCCTGAGCATGAAATCCACTTGCTTCTGCCCCAGGCTTTTCAGTAAAGGAGTTACTATTAGTGAGTCTCAGGCCTCTATCTGCCTCGCTTTCTTCTTGAATCTGCTTCTGGAAAAACAAGACTTCAGCTAATAAGCCCTCATTGGGCAGTTAAAGCCAGAAGAAGCCAAATGGTGAGAAAATTAGAAGGGAATGTCTGATGGTAAAGGAAAAAAAAAGTCCTCAACCTACATGGAATATATATTAAGAAAATAAACATAAAACACTTACTGAAAAACTGTCTGCCATTTTCCTGAAAGGAGGAAAAAAAAGATAGGTTATCATTTGATCCTAGATTTGACCAGTTTCCATATCAACACAACATCACAAATAGTTCATTGGGCAGTTCTAGACAATCTATAGGCAGGCATTTTATTCCCCAGCCAGTTTATTCCCTAGATACGCCTAAATCAGTGGTGTTGGAACTACCAAAACAGCTCATCAAAGGGCAGGAATGCACTCCAGCTAGATTACCAAGCCCTATTTAATTAATAACTTTAAACTCTAATCATACTAGCCTGTGTTCTGAATCCTGGGGCCTACAAGACAGGAGAGAGAAGAACAAGGAAGAAAATGTTCTGCCCCTTTCTTTGGTGAAAACACAAACAGTCGTGGTTCATCAGTGATCCTCCACACCTTCCTTCCTGGGCGTTTTTTCCACCACCTCTTACAAAGGGTTCAGCCTCTTACAAAGGGTAATCACCCACCTCCCTTCCCGGTCCCAAGATCAGCCCCCATGCCATCTTCTGGGTTTTAGGAGGAAAGCAGAGTTGACTGATTTCTACTGAGATTTGAAAACCAGTGCCCCTATGTGTAGCTACTGCCAATCATTTATTCCTCCAATGGCACATATTTATGCCTGCTCTGGGTCAGGCACTGTGTGGGCTCTTGTCTGGGTTTGAAGATGGATAGGCCAAGATCTGTACGGTCAAAGGGCTCACAGGCCAGCAGGGATCACAAGGGATCAATACTGTGAGCCAGACTGTGTGATGGGGCATCTCAACTAGAACTATTACTTCTAAGAGGGGAAGAGGTGGTATTGTTTGAGCTAAGCCTTAAAGGAGAGGTGAGATCAGATGTGGAGCAATGAAAATGAAAGGCAGGCACAAGATG
Organism: Herpailurus yagouaroundi; assembly: GCF_014898765.1. NCBI lineage: Eukaryota > Metazoa > Chordata > Mammalia > Carnivora > Felidae > Herpailurus > Herpailurus yagouaroundi. Next base: position 31,607,564 of record NW_024412396.1, on the reverse strand, counting down.
CCTCTTTTCTTCCCCCTTTCTTCCTTTTTTTATTTCAAGATATTTTTTATTCCAAATGAAACTCCAGCAGTATAACAAACAAGGGTGTGAAGAAAAAAAAAAAAAAAAGAGGAGAGGAGATGAGAGGAGAGTCAGACAATGTGGAGGAAAATATTTTTGGGTAGGATGATACCAAACAGAGTTGGCTTTGCCCAAAGCTGACTCCAGGGGAGGCCTTGACATATCACTCCTGCTTTCTCCTGCTCCTCTCCCTGAGCCATGGCTCTAACCATAGAAGATATTTCACACCTGTCCCTGCTGCAGGTGCTCTGGCAGTGAGGGGAGGACGACAACCTGGGACTCCTGAGGCCTGGGTGAGTTTTCTCGGATCAGGATCACCTGCCAAAGTGACCTGGCCCTTAAACAATCAGACTCTCTTTTTCCTTGAGTTGCTCACTTGTGAGATTTACTAAATTATTTTAAGAAATGACATTACCCCAAGAGATCCTAATTGATATGTCCTAAAATTGTAAAATATTACACTTTTTGGTTAAAAAAAAAAAAAAGGCAGAGCCCCTCCTAGGACTTAATGTCCTTCATTTATACATACCAGATACCTTATCAAACTCTGCTGTTACTTATATCCAGTTAAATGTTACCTCCTACTAATTTTTTCTGCACATCTCCTTTTTAATCTCGGCATTCTCAAACATATTTGGAAGCAGTTTAAGCATATCACCGTGTCCATCTTCTAAAGTGGAAAACTGCTGGCAGTTTGGCTAGGAAGTCACAGTGACGCTCCCAGGGCTTATATTCATGTGTTTCTTGTAGCATTTGATCTTTAAAAAAATTTTTTTTTCAACGTTTTTTATTTATTTTTGGGACAGAGAGAGACAGAGCATGAACGGGGGAGGGTCAGAGAGAGAGGGAGACACAGAATCGGAAACAGGCTCCAGGCTCTGAGCCATCAGCCCAGAGCCCGACGCGGGGCTCGAACCCACGGATCACGAGATCGTGACCTGGCTGAAGTCGTCGGACGCTCAACCGACTGCGCCACCCAGGCGCCCCGCATTTGATCTTTTAAAGCAGAAGTCAGGTGCTCCTCTGCTGGTGTTCCTTCCTTAAAAGGCTACCACTGCTTAGAAAAGTGTGCTGCCACCGCAAGAGGAACTTGAGAGAAGAGTTGTTACAGAAAAGGGGGAAAAAAAGGATGTCTCTTATTTTTAATTTTTTTTATTTATTTTTATTTTTTAATGTTTTTTGAGAGAGAGAGAGAGAGAGAGGGAGGGAGGGAGCAGGGCACAGAGAGGGAGACACAGAATCCAAAGCAGGCTCCAGGCTCTGAGCTACAGCACAGAGGGCTCGAACTCACAGACCATGAGATCATGACCTGAGCTGAAGTCGGACGTTTACTGACCGAGTCACCCAGACGCCCCTAAAGATTTTATTTTTAGGATTCTCTACACCCAAAGTGGGGCTCAAACTCACAATTCTGAGATCAAGGGCTGCATGCTCTACTGACTGAGCCAGCCAGGCGCCCTAGAAGGGACATTTCTTAAGAAAGCAAAGACTCTCGTTTTGGACAGCAGTAGGAAATAATCTTGAACTTCAAGGTGGGCAGAGAGTTCGGTTCCTTTGATCACACAAACTTTTCTTCCATTCCTAGGCAACATGCCAAAGACCCAGATTTATAACTTTATACATATTGTTGACTTCTCTTAAATATCCCCATTCGGTAAAGGCTTTTTCACAGTCTCAGCACCACTAACGTTTCAGGTCAGATACACTGTCAGAGTCAGAGCTGCCCTGAACATTACAGGATGTAGAACAGCATTCTTGGCTTCAATATACAAGATGTCAGTAGCACAATACCCCCCTCCCCATTGCGACAACCAGAAATGTCTTCAGACATTACCAAATATCCTGGGGGCAGGGGAGGGAGGGCAAAATTGTGCCTGGTTGAGTAAACACTTTAAGCTGATTAGTGTGTATATCCCTCCAGAAATGTAGATATACAGGTCAATAAAAGCCAAAATGTTATTTTCAATAGTTAAAACCAGCTAAATCTCGGGTGCCTGGGTGGTTCAGTCAGCTAAGCGTCTGATTCTTGATCTTGGCTCAGGTCATGATCTCCTGGTTTGTGGGATGGAGCCCACGTCTGGCTCTATGCTGACAGTCAACCTGGGGCCTGCTTAGGATTCTCTCTCTCCCTCTCTCTCTGACCCTCTCCTGCTCGCACTTGCTCTCTCTCTAAAAACAAATAAATAAACTTAAAAAAAAAAACTAGCTAAATCTGCACCATTGGCCTTATAAAGTATCTTGTTAATATAACACCTATCAAACTAAGATGTGTTTAAAGGCTGATTAAAACCAGAAACTAGAGACAGCATTTCCAAAAAAAAAAGACAGCATTTCCAAAATTTAACATTTCTTCCTAAAGTCTCTGCTGGAGCATATTCAGCTTATTTCCAGCTCCAACCAAAACAATTTGAGAAACAAAGCAGATTTCAATTTCTTTCCACTGTGTTTCACATAAAGCCTTGGGTGACAGTTTGGATTGTGTTGTGACACATTAGACAAGCCCATTAGAATAATGAAATCCTGCATTAGTGTGGTACTTTTTGGTTTATGAAGCACTTTCCCATACCTTTCCTATTTTCATTCTGATAATAATCTTATAAGATTTTCAGGGGAAGGTTAATATTCCCACTCTAGAGGTGAGGAAACAGAGGCTTAGAAAGCTAATATGGTGGCCCAAAGTCATTCCGTCCTTGGCAGGCCAACAACCAAGGGTCCAAGGACCCTCACTCTTAATTCAAACTCATTTTATACTAATGTAAAATCTTCACTCTTTGAAATTTTAAAATATAGTCCTTAAAAAGTGTTTATTACTTCACTTAGAAATTAATTCTCTGGCTTATTCACTCAGAACTACATAACATGTTGAAATTATAAACAAATTTAAAACGATCTTGTTTTTGTCAGAAAAAGCTGGGTGACTCATTCAGTGAGCTCCAACACTCACTGTATCCAATACTAAATACAACGATGCCATTTTGCACAGTCATTTTACTAATTATAACCATATTTAAACCAATGAAGTGTACTTTTCCAAAAACTGGGTATGCACTGTTTTGCTATCTTAATTCTCAACCATCAGATCTCTTTTTTGAAAAAGTTTATAACCAATGCTTTTTTGAAATCTAGCAACCATAGAACTTAAAAAAAAAAAAAACTATTTGGATAAAAGTCTTCTTACTTGCCTGGAAAAAATCTTTCTTTCTTTCTTTTTAGATGGATTGTTTATATAAAGAGATAATTAAATGAAAAAAAAAAAAACCTTCTCACCCTACAGATGCTATAGATATATGAACTCTATCCTGCCATTCCCAGAATCAGAGAATTTAGAAGCTCCAGAAAAGAAACTATATCAAAGACAAAACAAAACACTGAGGAAATACTACCTGGGTCTTCAAATTTGGAAAAACCTACAGGAAGTAGTTCAGTGTTGCTTTGGAATAAGGAATTTAAACATGAGTCATAATGCAGACCATTTTAATTGGCTGTTAATTGTACTTTACCCTCTAATAAAGAGTGGCTATCTACTGTACTATGCTATTCTAGGCCCACCTAACAATTAGTCCAGTAGTCAGGGTTCCTGGGAGCACTTCTGAAATTTCTGCTCACAAAGGGCCTTGACCTTTATATGAGCTGAAAGAGAAGTGGATCATGAATGTATTTCCTCAGAACCCCAAGGCACTGCCCACACTCCTCTCTGAAGAATACAGGAGGCAGTTGCCGAAACATGGAACAGGGCTTGAGGAAAATCCACTTTCCAAGGCCAAATTCGGTGATGCTGAGTTGGAATAAAGGAAACTGGTCCTTTACTAGGATTTCCTTCTTATCATAGTTCCTCAGCATCAAGGAAGGTAAAGTTACCTTGCGCCTCTCAGTTACTGATTTTTCCCCCTATGGAAAAGCTGAACATCAATCAAGAGAGAACACATGATACTTAGTCAGCAGCAAATTGGAAGTTTATAACAAGCACTGTTCTGGCAGGCTTACCACTCAGAATTTAATGAGAAGAACCAATTCAGGAACTAGATACCAAATGCTAACTCAGCTGTCCTCAGGAGGAGGCTGTTTCCCAAACTATCACAGGAAAGAGAGGCTATGGCTTAGATAAGTTACCATGAGTCTCGGATACATTAACTTTATAAGCCAATCTTATTTAAGGTCAACATGAGATGCTCAAGTTATAACATATGAATATAAGTCTCTGTTGCAGTGAAGATTTAGAGTCTAGGGGCACCTGGCTGGCTCAGCCGGTTAAGCATCTGACTTCAGCTCAGGTCATGATCTCATAGTTCCTGAGTTCGGGCCCCACATCAGGCTCTGAGCTGACAGCACAGAGCCTGCTTGAGATTCCCTACCTCTCTCTCTGCCCCCTCCCTGACTCATGCCTCCCCCCCCCCCGGCCCGACCCATCTCTAAATAAATAAACAAACTTAAAAAAAAAAAAAAAGATTTAGAGTCTGCCTGATGAGATGCTAAGCAAATAAGTACCTAAGTTATAGGAGAGACCAATACTGGCCTTTTGACATCACTAGCAATAAGTAAAAAGTCTTTATATTAAAGCACCTCTTGGGGCTCAGGTCATGATCTCATGGTTCCGGATTTCATGGTTCATGAGTTAGAGCCCCATGTTGGGCTTTGTGCCAACAGCTCAGAGCCTGAAGCCTGCTTCAGATTCGGTGTCTCCCTCTCTCTGTCCTTCCCCTACTTGCTCTCTCTCTCTCAAAAGTAAAACATTAAAAAAATAAATAAGTAAAGCACTTATGTATACTTGTAGCATAGTGAAATATTGATTAAAGACCTCTGAACAGAGTGAGACTTGCCTATTCCATTGAAAAAAAAGCTAGCTTTGGGGGTCAGTCTATCAGGCAGACTGCCCCCTCTTCTGCTACTTAAGTAACGTGGTGAGGCATTCGTCTAACACTTTTAAGCTCAAAACATTCAAAAACCATCATCAAATTTTTCCCCAGAACATGCTGATTCTAAGTGTAACCCCCAAACATTATGAATTTAGGAAGCAGTTCCAATCTTCCAAAGAACACAGATGAACTTTTTCCATTCCTTTCCCAGAATCCGAGAAACAGATTGGGTCACTGCGGTTCACCTGTCCTTACTGTCCAGAGACCCAACTCCCAGGAGTCACTTTACAAACATTCCACAGTATCTGGACTAGCAATCACTAACTTGAAGGGGGGGGGGGGGTCTCACCTTACGTGTCCCCTATGTGACTCTCTGGCATTAAGGTCCTACTCCTCAGAATGGACACATTTTAGTGTTTTTATGTAAGGAACTGATAAATCAGAATACATCTTCATACATGTCTTAAGAGCTGCCCCCAGCTGGAGCTCTGCACATTTGGGCTACGATTCTGCCACACCCTACACGTCCTCAGCACAGATCCGGGATGTTAATGCCCAAGTTAGCCAATCTGGGCAGGGATGAGTCACCGATTTGCAAAAGCTTAGGATGTGCGGTCTTCGCCAAGCCGGGCACATGCCCACTCAGGCAGGCCCCGGGGCATCACCATTTTCTGGGATCAGCACCCCGAGAGCCGCTGCAGCCCCTGCCGCCGCCAGGCCTGCTGGAAGAGCCCCAGCGCCCCACAGCCAGATGCAGCGGCCGCGCAGCCCAGTCCCGGGGCGCAGGAGCCGCCTCCAGAGTCCCTGGGCAGGCTCCCCACCTCCTGCGAAGGGGGACCGGCTTCCTAACCCCGAACTGGAACCCGGGCGCGCGGCGGAAGGGCGGGACGCCGTGGTCGAGCCTCCCAGTCTCTGCGGAGGGTGACCTGCGCCCCGGCGGGTGGTCCGCGGACACACCCAGGGCCCGCCGACACACCCAGGGCCCGCCCAGCAAAGTGCGTGAGTGTGTGCAAAGCGCCGCTAACTTTCCCGGAGTCGCACACCGCTCCCTCCAGGGCTCGCAGGCTACGGCCCCTGCCCAGGACGGCTCCCTCAGCTCCGCCCGCGGCCCGCCGCCTCTCCGCGCCCACCAGCGGCCCGCGGCCCGCGGCCCCCGGCCCCGACCCCCGACCCCCGCGCGGGCGCTCTCACCCCTGCCCCGTCGGGGCCGTCAGCAGGCTCCGTCCCCGTCCCCCGTCCCCAGGCGCCCCCGCCACTCACCCCACAGCCCAGCGCTCCCTAGTTAGCTTGCTGCGGGGGGGCAACTTCAAGCGAGGTGGTACGATCCCTGGCGGGGCGGTGGCTCCGCGCCTCAAATAGTCCCGGCCGGCCCGCCTCTCCCGGGGCGGGACCTCCACCCACACACACCCGGGCCTCTCCCTGCCGTGGGGCCCGGCACTGCCCCACCGCACACCCGGCGCCGCAGTGGCTACTGACCCGGAGAGACCCCCCCAGCCCCGCAGCCTCCAGTCGGTCTCCTGCGCCCGCCCCCCTCGAGACCTGGAATTGTGGCCACGTTCACCGCCCTGTCTCCAGATTCACCTGGTCACTCCTCAGACCAAGACAGAGTCTGCGAAGCTTTCAGAGTATGCTTACTTAACGCTTTGCTTGCTGGCTTGTTTTAACCATGTTTGCTTATTTGCTGCCTGAATTGCGGACACTCTCCTCCTCTCTGCATTTATTTTCCCTAAACCCTCTCTCAGTATCAAAGCCTTTCCTAGAAGTGCACGGTGACTCGTGTCACTGGGAGGGCGCTGGCAAGTTTTCTGAGGTGCTGGGTGAGACAGGTGGGAGGGAGGGAGGGCCGCGGGCGGAGGTCCCGGTTCTTGGCCCTGCATTCATTCACTTTCTGAACTGTGATGTGGGTGCCACCTCCTTCTGACGGCCCTAAATTACTTTTGCTTGTTTGCTCCCCACATCTTACCCAGTGTTTGGTGTGTAATAAGTTCTCCCTAAATATTTTTTTCATGAATTAATGAAATAATGAATACCTTCCTAGAAAGTCTTTGTTTCCCCAAAGGTTGGGCAGGGTCCTGATGAAGGAGGAACATTTTTTTTTTTTAATGTTTACTCATATTTGAGAGAGAGAGAGAGAGACAGAAGAAGAATTAGTGGGGGAGGGGCAGAGAGAGAGAGGGAGACAGAGAATCCCAAGCAGGCTCCAGGCTCTGAGCTGTCAGCACAGAGCCTGAGGTGGGGCTTGAGTCCATGAACCTTGACATCATGACCTGTGTCAAAGTCAGCTGCTTAACCGACTGTGCCACCCAGGCGCCCCTGAAGGAGGAACAGTTTAAACACAAAAGTCTTTGGTAGAGGCAGGAATAGGATAAAGCTACCACTCTAAGAAAACTTCTTACAACAAATAGTGATTCTTGCCAAGAGAAAATGTATTTATTTGGTATCATTTCACTGAATAATAGCTGAGTGAAATGGTTAAGGATGCCTAAGATGAAGTTTTTAAAGTTCTGATATCTACTCACAAAAATCAACTCAAAATGGATTAAAGACTTAATTGTAAGACCGCAAAACAAAATTCCTAGAAGGAAACAAGGGAAAAGCTCCTTGACGTTGGTTATGGCAATGTTTTTTTGGATAAGACTCCACAGTACAAGCAACAAAAGCAAAAATAAACAAGTGAGACTACATCAAACTAGCAAGCTGCATAGCAAAAGAAATAATCAGTAAATGAAAAAACACCCTACAAAATGAGAAAAAATATTTGTAAACTATGTATCTGATAAGAGGTTAGTCTTCAAAATATGTAAGGATCTCATAGAACTCTATAGCAAACAACAATAACAAAAACAAACAACAACAAAAAAAACCAAATAACCCTATTTAAAGAATGGGCAAAGGACCTGAACCAGACAGTTTTCCAAAGAAGACATCTGATCAACAGGTACCTGAAAAGGCACCCAGCATCACTAATTATCAGGGAAAAGCAGGTCCATACCACAATGGGGCATCACTTCACACCTGTTAGAATGACTATCATCAAAAGGACAAGAGATAAGTGTGGGCAAGGATGCAAACAAAGAAACGCTTTGTGTATTGTTGGTTGGAATGTAAATTGGTACAGCCATTATGGAAAACAATATGGAGGTTCCTCAAGAAATTAAAAATAGAATGACCATATGATTCAGCAATCCTACTTTCTGGGTAGGAAATGAAATCACTATCTTGAAGAGATATCTGCATTCCCAAGTTTATTGCAGCATTGTTCACGACAGTCAAGACATGGAAACAACCTAAGTGTCTGTTGATGGAAGAATGGATTAAAAAAATGTCACACACACACACACACACACACACACACACACACACACCCGGAAATATTCAGCTGTGAGAAAGAAGGAAATCCTGCCATTTCAACAACATGGATGGACCTTCAGGGTATTATGCTAAGTGAAGGAAGCCAAGCAGAGATAAACAAATACCATATGATCTTACTTATATATGGAATCTAAAAGAACTCATAGAAACTGAGTAGAATGATGGTTACCAGGGTCTAGGGGTGTGGGAGAAAATGGGGAGATGTTGGTCAAAGGGTAAAAACTTTTAGTTACAAGATGAATAAGTTCTGGGAATTTAATGTATGTCATGATGACTATTGTTAAAAATACTATATTACATATTTGATGGTTGCTAAGAGAGTATTCTTAAATGTTCTCACCACACACACAAAAAAATAGTAATGTGTGAGGTTATGAATATGTGAACTAATTTTACTGTGGTAATCATTTCACAACATATGTGTATATAAAAAATAATGTTAGTAGTAATAAGAGCTAATATTCATTAAGCACTTATAATGTGCTGTGTACTATGCTTAGTGCTTTACATATATATTTGGGGGCAGGAATTTTTGTCCCCATTTTATTTATTTATTTATTTATTTATTTATTCATTTATTTATTGTTTTTGTTTAGTTTTTCCCAAGGTTTTTTTTTTTATAACTTTGTTTAAATTAACGTTTATTTATTTTTGAGACAGAGAGACAGAGCATGAATGGGGGAGGGGCAGAGAGAGAGGGAGACACAGAATCGGAAGCAGGCTCCAGGCTCTGAGCCATCAGCCCAGAGCCTGACGCGGGGCTCGAACTCACGGACCGCGAGATCGTGACCTGAGCTGAAGTCAGACGCTTAACCGACTGAGCCACCCAGGCGCCCCCCAAGGTCTTAAAAATGTTCATTTTTTATTTTGGGAGAGAAAGAGTGAGTGGGGGAGGGGCAGAGAGAGAGAGGGAGAGAGAGAGAGAAAATCCCAAGCAGGCTCCGTGCTGTCAGTTGCAGAGCTGGATGTGTGGTTTGATCTCATAAACCGTGAGATCATGACCTGAGGTGAACGCTCAACTGACTGAGCCACGCAGGCACCCCTCCCAAGTTTTTTAAATCTCCCTGTGGTGATTAGGACAAATGCACTCCTTAATTCCCATCCCTTATTTCACCCATTCCCCCACCTACCTCCTCTCTGGTAACCATCAGTTTGTTCTCTATAGTTAAAGTCTGTTTCTTGGGTTATCTCTCTCTCTCTTTCCCTTTGCTCATTTGTTTTGTTTCTTAAATTCCACATGAGTGAAATCATATGATATTTGTTATATACCAGTTAGCATTATACTGTCTAGCTCCATCCATGTTGTTACAACATGGCAAGATTTTATGCCTTTTTATAGCTGAATAATATTCCACTGTGATATGTAAAACATCTTCTTTATACATTTATCAGTTGATGGACACTTAGGCTGTTTCCATATCTTGGCTAATATAAGTAATGCACCTGTAAACATCAGGGTATATGTATCCCTTTGAAGTGTTTTTGTATTTTTTTAATAAATACTCAGTAGTGTGATTGCTGGATCATAGGGTAGTTCTATTTTTAACTTTTTGAGGAAACTCCATATTGTTTTCCAGAGTGGCTGCACCGGTTTGCATTCCCACCAACAGTACAAAAGGGTTCCTTTTCCTCCACATCCTCGCCAACACCTGTTGTTTCTTGTGTTTTTTATTTTAGCCATTCTGACAGGTGTGAGGTGAGTGGCGTTCCATGGTGTAATGGTTAACACTCTGGACACTGACAGGTGTGAGGTGATATCACGTTATAATTTTGATTTGCATTTCCCTGATAATAAGTGATGATGAGCATCTTTTCATGTGTCTGTTAGCTGTCTGTATGTCTTCTTTGGAAAACTATTCTTACCTTCTGCCCATTTTTTAATTGGATTATTTGTTTTTTGGAGCATTGAGTTTTATAAATTCTTTATATATTTTATATACTAGCTCTTTATCAGATATGTCACATGCAGATATCTTCTCCCATTGTGTAGGTTGCCTTTTAGTTTTGTTGATTGTTTCCTTGGCTGTGCAGAAGCTTTTTATTTTGATGTTGTTCCAATAGTTTATTTTTGCTTTTGTTTCCATTGCCTCAGAAAACATATCCAGAAAGAAGTTGCTGTGGTCGATGTCAAAGAAGTTACTGCCGGTGTTCTCTTCCATAATTTTTATGGTTTGAGGTCTTACATTTATGTCTTAGTACATTTTGAGTTCATTTTGGTATATGGCTTAGGAAAGTGGTCCAGTTTCATTCTTTTGCATGTTGCTGTCCAGTTTTCTCAGAACCATTTGAAGAAGAGATATTCTTTTTTCCCATTGGATATTCTTTCCTGCTTTATCGAAGGTTAATTTACCACGTTATGGGTTCTTTTCTGGGCTTTCTATTCTGTTCCATTGATCTATGTGTCTATTTTTGTACTAGCACCATACTGTTTTCATTACTATGGTTTTGTAATACAACTTGAAGTCCAGAATTGTGATGCCTTCACCTTTGTTTTGCTTTTTCAAGGTTCCTTTGGCTTTCAGGGTTTTTTGTGGTCTATACAAATTTTCAGACTCTGTTCTAGCTCTGTGAAAAACCCTGTTGGTATTCTGATAGGGATTACATTAAATGTGTAGATTGCTTTGGGTAGTATAGATATTTTAACAATATTTGTTTTTCCAATCCATGAGCATGGAGTGTCTTTCCATTTCTTTGTGTCATCTTCAGTTTCTTTTATCAGTGTTTTATAGTTTTCAAAGTACAGGTCTTTCACCTCTTTGATTAGGTTTATTTCTAGATATCTTATTTTTGGTGTAATTGTAAATGGGATTATTTTCTTAATTTCTTTTCCTGCTGCTTCATTATTGGTATATAGAAATGCAACAGATTTCTGTACATTGATTTTGTATCCTGTGACTTTACTGAATTTGTCAGCTCTAGCAGTTTTTTGGTGGAGTCTTTCAGGTTTTCTATATATAGTGTCATGTCATCTGCAATAGTGGACGTTTCGCTTCTTCCTTACTGATTTGGATGCCTTTTATTTCTTTTTGTTGTCTGATTACTATAGCGACGACTTCCAGTACTATGTTGAATAAAAGTGTTAAGAGTGGACATCTTTGTCTTGTTCCTGACATTAGGGGAAAGGTTCTCAGTTTTCCCCCACTGAGGATGATGTTAGCTGTGGGCTTTTCATATATAGCCTTTATTATGTTGAGGTGTGTTCCCTTTAAACCTACTTTGTTGAGGGTGTCTAATCATGAATGGATGTTGTACTTTCAAATGCTTTCTTTGCATCTATTGAAATGATCATTTGGTTCTTGTCCTTTCTCTTATTGATGTGATGTATCACTTTGATTGATTTGTGAATGTTGAACCACCCTCACTCATAACCCAGGAATAAATCTCACTTGATCTCAGTGAATTATTTTTTTAATGTATTGTTGGATGTGAGTTGCTAATATTTTGTTGAAAATTTTTGCATCTCTGTTCTTCAGGGATATTAGCCTGTAGTTCTTTTTTTTCTTTTTTCTCTTTCTTTCTTTCTTTCTTTCCTTTTCTTTTTTTTTTTTTTTTTTTTTTGTAATGTCTTTATTTGATTTTGGTACCAAGGTAATGCTAGCTTCATAGTATGAATTTGGAAGTTTTCCTTCCTTTTCTATTTTTTGGAATAGTTTGAGAAGAATAGGTATTAACTATTCTTTAAATGTTTAGTAGAATTCACCTGTGAAGCCATCTGGTCCTGGACTTTTGTTTGTTGGGAGTTTTTTGATTGCTGATTCAATTTCTTTGCTGGTAATTTTTGTCTCCATTTTAAAGATGAGAAAGCTGAGGCACAGAGTATTCAATATGACCAAGATCACAACATAGATCAAGTGGAAAGTACATCAAGGTCTGAGAAATAAGTGTCTGGAAATGGGATATTTGCCATTCAGTAAGTTGAGGCAAAGAACACAACAGAAAGAACTAAAGAATGGAAGGAAGGAAGGAAGGAAGGAAGGAAGGAAGGAAGGAAGGAAGGAAGGAACGAACGAACGAAGGAAGGGAACAGAGGGAAAGAGGAGGGGGAGGACATGAAGGAGAGAGATGTGCAAAGAAAAAAAAAAAAAACACTACCAAGAACACATCACCAAAAGTTGGTAGATTTTAAAGTTGGAAGGGGTCATTCAGAAATGGAATTGACCACAAGGTGAAATGATCTCTGAGAGAACAAAGGAGGAGAGTTGCTCTGTGGATTCATGTTTTAATTCTAAGGAATGGTTTTCCTGTCTCATACTGGATTGTGTCTGGCTAATAGTATGTATGAGAAAGCCTCTGTATGTGCTTGACCTATATCTTGGAGCTTTTGGGTTTTGGGCTAGAGAAGGAAGGGATTTTGTGCTAAAGAATGAAGAGGATGTTGGAACCAATCTCTGCCCAGCCTCTTTTGCGGGGTTGGAGCCCTAGGGAGGAAAGAATGGACTGTCTTTGAGAAAGCGTTGAGAGAAGCTGTATCAGGCCCAAGACAAGACAAGAAACAGTCCTCCCCTGGGAGGCAGCCATTCCTTCCCCTTCTGAATATACCCCAGGCTGTGCTGGCTCTTCAGGGATTTCCAGAGCAGATTCCTGGGACAGACATTAGGGTTCTCACTAGGTTCTCCTAGTGTCACTGAGAGTTCTCTCAAGGAGATAATGGACCTTTCCCAAGGGATGGGGCAGATACTGCCACTGACGGGGATGGCACACTACTTTCTTTAGCAGAAGAACTGAGCAGGGGAGAGGCTGCTCATGTAAGAACAAGACTATGGGGAGCTTATAAATAACCTCGGTGGGACAAAGGAAGCCTGGTTTGAGCTGGCCATCTGGTGGTTATGATGTAAACTAGTGATGCAATCACACATGTTCTATGTTTTGGGTAATGACTTCACTCAGTAAACCAAAATGGAAAATTGGAAACGTGGTATTGTGGTATAATCTCATGAATACAATGGGATCGAAGGGTAGAAATTAATGAAAAGTCCAAATTACAGTTTACCAAAAAAATATATAGATACAGATATATAGGTATATTTAGTGTGTATATATATATATATATACATCTATAAATAACTCCAAAAATAAGATATTTTTAAATATTTTATTTTATTTTATTTTATTTTATTTTAATTGTATGTTATGTTATTTTTTGAGAGAGAGCATAGCTGGGGAGGGGCAGAGACAGAGGAGAGAGAGAGAATCCGAGGCAGGCTCCCCACTCAGCACAGAGCCCAACTCGGGGCTTGATCCCATGACAGTGAGATCATGACCTGAACTGAAATCAAGAGTCAAACGCTTAACTGGTTGAACCACCCAGGCACCCCTATAATTTTTAAATGTTTAAAATAAATGTGTTTGGGGCACCTGGGTGGCTCAGTTGGTTAAGCATCCGACTTTGGCTTAGGTCATGATCTTATCGTTTGTGACTTCTAGTTCCACATCTGGCTCTGCTCTGACAGCTCTGAGCCTGCTTTGGATTGTCTGTCTCCCTCTCTCTCTCTGCCCCTCCCCTGCTCTCACTCTCTCTCTCAAAAATAAATAAATAAACATTAAAAAAAACCTTTAGGGGCACCTGGGTGTCTCAGTCAGTTGAGCATCAGACTTCAGCTCAGGTCATGTTCACACAGTTCATGGTTTCAAGCCCTGCATTGGGCTCTGTGCTGACAGCTCAGAGCCTGAAGCCTGCTTGGGATTCTGTGTCTCCCTCACTCTTGCCCCTCCCCCACTCGCACTCTATCTCTCTCTCTCTCACAAAATGAAATAAAATAAAATAAAATAAAATAAAATAAATAAATAAATAAATAAATAAATATTTTAAAAATGTAAGATGGGTTGCAGGGTTCTTATAAACTTAGAAATTATGTCAAGCAACCCAAGTAGACTTATAATGTGAGCTACTTGGGATCCTATGATGTCCAAGAACAATGGATATGTGATGTATATAAAACTGTATTGCTAAGAAGGAAATTGGAGGAAGCAAACATTCAAATTTAGAGTTTAACTTGGACTGTCCCTCCCAGCACTCTCCCCCCCCACTTACCTGACCCTGGCCACAAGGGCCTGCTAGCTCTTCCTCCTTGATTATAAGACTCACTCCAATACAGCATCCTTCACAGATGGTTCCCTATATATGGGATTCTTTTGTCTTTAGGCTTGCACAGAGAAGTCACTGTGTGTTGGGGATGAATCACTGTGTGGCTAGGAATTAGTTATGAAAATATAATCCTTTCTCTGAAGAGGGAATCTGGCAGCCAATTTACTTGAATGGGTCATCCATAGTAAATGACTAACTAATGGACATTAAAAAAGAGTTACCCACAGGAATGGCCTTTGTCTCTTTAAGAAAATGAGTAAACACATAAGTCTTAAGACTTTGAGTCATGAGGCCTGTGGCCCAGCAACGCACCACTTCCCTTAAGGGGTTAGCTGCTGGGATAGCCAAAAGAGTTGTTATAGAGACAAGGGATGAGTCACCCTCTTGCCTTTCTTTCTGGTTATCTTGAGTCATTTCAGAGATAGATAAAGCTCATGCCTCCCTACTTAGCGGGCTTACATCTAATGGTAAGATCAGACATGCTTTTGGCTTCACCTCCTTACTCACATGTCCCCTTCGGTGCCACTTTAATGCTTCTTAAAACTAACAGAAGGATTTTGCTGTGATCAAGGTATGCCCAGGGAATTTATAACTTCTATACGTGCAGTAAAAAGGACTCATTAGTACCCAACCTGAAGCCTTTACAAACTCTTCCAAGATAAGTGTAAAATGCAATCTAGGGGCATCTGGGTGACTCAGTCAGTTGAGTGTCCAACTCTTGATTTTAGCTCATGTGGTGATCCCAGGGTTGAGGGATGGAACCCTGCATCTGGCTCCAGGCTGAGTGTGGAGTCTTCTTGGGATTCTCTGTCTCTGTCTCTGTCTCTCTCTCTCTCTCTCTCTCTCTCCTCTGCCCCTCTCCCTGGCTCTCTCTCTCTCTCTAAAAAAAAAAAAAAAAAAAAAAAAAGCAGTCTAATAAAATCATTAAAAACATCAATGAGTAACTTCTATGTACAGATCACTGTGCTGTTTGAAATCAGGGAGAAGCCCAGTATTAATCCTCAGACAATAGGTTGGCTGATTTATACAGGTACAGAGATTTTAGGACCATGATGCAAAGGCAAGACCCTAGGAGAGGCAGCTCTCCCGGATGGGGAGGCTCAAACAACAGATTCTCTTCTCACAATTTTAGAGGCTGTAAGTCTGAGATCAAGGTGTCTACAGGCTTGGTTTCTTCTGAAAGGCCTCTGTCCTTGACTTCTAGATAGCTGTCTCCTCCCTGTGTCCTCACATGTTCTTTCCTCTGTACATGTCTTTGTCCAAATTTCCTCTTATAAGGATACCACTCTTATTGGAGTAGGGCCCACCTTAATGACCTAATTTTAACTTAATTACCTCTTTAAAGACCTTATCTCCAAATACAGTCATTCTGAGGTACCGAGGGTTAGGATTTCAACATACAGAATTTGGGGAGACACACTTCAGCCCACAACAGAGAGCGAATGGGAAGGAACGGGGAGAGGACAATTGTTACTTTAGTTGGTGTGGTCAAGGAACATTCCTCCAAGGAGGTCATGTTTGAGCTGAGATAACAAGAAGGGGGCAGCCATGTAAAGATCTGAGGAAAGAGGGGACAACGCAACGGAAACAAGGGCTGGAATAGATATCTATTGCACGTCTCCTGCCCTGGAAGCCCTCTCCTTGCCATACTCACAGGGCGGCTCCCAGCAGCTATGTTAGCACCTCATGTCCTCTCACCCGAGCCAGAGTTGATAGAATCAGCAGTGAACTATTGAAACAAGCTGAGCATTTGGAGTCTCTCACCTGGGAGCTGGGATTTCAGCCCCTGAGAGACCATCAGTCACTTGGTACGTGTGGCTGTGAGACAAGACACACAGAAAGGTCTAAAGTACTTCAACTCCTGGTTCCAGGCCTTTTCAGAGGGCTAGTCTCATTTCTGCATTTGGATTTTATATGTCACTCTTGCCACCACCCCACCACCCCATGGCTTTTAAAATCCTTTTTTCTTCTTGGGCTTCCTGGAACGGGTTTCTGTCACAAGCCACCAAGTCACACCCTAACACAGAATGTAGGCCCTCAGGGAACTCCCCGGAGAGTCTGCATTGATTGTGGAAGCCTGCATCCTCCATGTGTGCTGCTCTAGAGTTGCACTGGAGAGAACTGGCTTCTGGTGATGTCACCATAGCTACTGCTGTTTGATTCCTGTTCCAGGATGTCTTCACTTGAATGCACACTGCCCACCCAGGGGCATGGGAGACTATTGGGAAGTCTTTTCTGGGAACTTGGCCTTGGGTTGCACTTTCTCTGCTAGGCAGCCTGTCCACTGTCAGCTCAGGCTTGCTCAGATCCACAATTTTCTGGTCTTCATCCCTAGGAGTTCTGGCCTCCATCGTGCTATATTCTGCTTCCCACACATCCCTCAACAGATTCTTTCCTCCTCTCTCCCCCACAAATCATGCTTTCCCTCACAAAAAAATACATTGCTTGCTTTATATGGATTTCCCATATAAAGCATATATGGGCCTTTACTGAAGCTAAAGCAGTCAAAACACACTGACTGCAACCTCTCCAACCCACTAGTCTGCCAGGTTGGGGAAAGCAGAGGTGAGGAGGCCAGCTGGAAAGTGCATCTGACCCTGTTGATAGGCATCGCCTCCCTGGAGCCCCAGAGCTCTCAGTGCAAACAGAACTCTGGACATTGCAGGGTGGTGGCAGGTCGGGCAGAACAGGACTGACAGGCTCTTGCGGAGATCCATTGGCAACGTCCTGTGCATATTTTCAATGCATTTGCTAGTCAGCAACCATAAATATCTCTGTGGAATGAACTGGGGAGATCTGGTTTGTGCAGAAAATAGGAGAATATGAAGGAGGATTTTCCCCTTTCTGAAACTTTGTAGGGCATGCCATGTACTCTGAATGCACAAGGACAGAATCAAGGTCATGAGCCTTGAAGAGAAGCTTAGAAGCACCTAGTTACAGCTGACTGTTTACTATAAACTGTGGAAGTCTGGGGGCACCTGGGTGGCGCAGTCGGTTAAGCGTCCGACTTCAGCCAGGTCACGATCTCGCGGTCCGTGAGTTCGAGCCCCGCGTCAGGCTCTGGGCTGATGGCTCAGAGCCTGGAGCCTGTTTCCGATTCTGTGTCTCCCTCTCTCTCTGCCCCTCCCCCGTTCATGCTCTGTCTCTCTCTGTC
Source organism: Herpailurus yagouaroundi (assembly GCF_014898765.1). Lineage (NCBI taxonomy): Eukaryota > Metazoa > Chordata > Mammalia > Carnivora > Felidae > Herpailurus > Herpailurus yagouaroundi. The sequence continues at coordinate 31,590,040 of NW_024412396.1, read as the reverse complement.
CCAAAAATAAATAAACGTTGGAAAAAAAAAATAATTAAAAATAAATAAATAAATAAACTGTGGAAGTCTGTTGCCCACAAAATCACATTTTAAGTCATATCAGAGCATGAGGCAGCAAATGGTGATAGGTATTTCTCAGGGGAAGGCTAATTCCTTCTAATCCAAGTTGTAAATCAAAGCTCTCCAAATCCCTTATTATCATTAGCTGTAATAACTCTGATCATGGGACACTCAGAGCTACCTGCCCATGATCCAGTCAGGAGTAGATGTCAAGGGTCTTACAATTAAACAAGAAGCTTCTGTTTGTTCTACATCTAGCATTGAACTGAAGGTGGGGTAGGAATTAGGCCATGAAAAGTACAGTTCATGTTTATAGAGATGAGAGTGGGCATTATAACCTTGAAGTTAGTAAAAGCCCTTCCTGGGGGCAAAGAAAAAGAGCTGAGGGATTGATTCCTCTTGATGTCTTCATATAAAAGCAAGAAAAGTCTACCCAATACTGGTATAGCATTCCAGGAGATTAACTGTTATTTATTACCTCCCCTTCAGATAAACAACAGTTTCAACTATAACCATTATCACTACCCACTGCTCATCCTGCCTCCGCTGCCAACTTGTTCATCATGTCATCAGTAAGGCATAACCTGTCTCCTGTAGAGGACACACAGGTAAGACATGTTTCCTGCCCTCAGGGAAGTCCCGACTGTTGGGTCAGACACCCACATACATAACTACGGTACAGTGTAATGACTGCTGGAGCAGCGGAACAGGGTGCGTGCTATAGGAGGATGGAGCAAGGGACAAGGTATTCTTCCAGGAAGTGCAGAAAGATGGGGGAGGGCCAATGGAAACAGCCTGACCAGATCCAGTGAGGGCCAAGTGTGCCCATGCGGGCAATGGGAGAGAACACTTACGTTGGTTTATTGTGCACCAGAGCTCTGCCAGGTGCTTTCTATCACTTAACTCCTCTCATCCTCACAACAACCCTATTTTCCTCCATTTTGCTAATAAGGAAACTGAGGCTCACAAAGTCAAATAACTTGCTGAGAGTCATACAACTAGGAAGTGGCTGATGTGGGGTTTGAGTCCATGCTGTGAACCGTGGTGCTATTCTGTGCTGCCCGAGAAAGCTCAGGGAAGTGTAGGGGGAGGTGGATGCGCTCTAGTCAGATTCTGAATGGCCATTAATGCCTATGCTTTATTATTTTTTTAAGTTTATTTATTTATTTTGAGAGAGAAAGAGTGAGGGGGGAGGGGCAGAGAGAGAGAGAGAGAGAGAGAGAGAGAGAGAATCCCAAGCAGGCCTCGCACTGCCAGCACAGAGTTGGATGCGGGGCTCAAACTCACGAACCATGAGATCATGACCTGACTGAAACCAAGAGTTGGATGCTTAACCAAATGAACCAGCCAGGTGCCCCAGGGGGACCCTTTTTAAACAGACATGATTAGATATATCTTTGTTTTAGAGGGATAAAGCACAGGCTGGATGAATGATGAATCAGGGGAAAGAGGGGCCAAAAGGGACAAAGAGACATAAGAGACTATTGTAAAACTCCGAGAGAGCATCCAGAGCAGTGGCAATGGGAGAAGGAAGAGGTTATCTCCATTTGTTTACCAAAGAAGTTTTAGAGCTGGATGGCGAATACCTGGCATGTATACCACCACCCACAGCGAAGCCAGGAACTGAGGTCAGATGCTGGTGAGATCAGAGGCTGCCTCAGAATCCTTCCCAACACAGTGCTCTCAACATAGTAGTAGCAACTACTAATTGATCAGAGCCAGTATATTACATGAAACCTATTTGCCATCCTTTGTTGGAAGGGACATTTCAGGTGTGAACTCTAATAGGACTCAATGGCACATGGAATGCCTGAATGAGGAAAAGAGGATAGTCACAGATAACTTTCAGGCTTCTGACTTGGGTGCCTGAATGGAAAGTGATGTTATTTGTTCAGACAGAGAACAAAGGAGAAACGGGTTAGGAGGGAAAACCATGAGCTTTGTTTTGTAGATACTCAGATCTCAAATCTGAGATACTCAAATACTCCTTGCGGGGTGTGGTGCCTCCCTAAGATTCTCTCTCACACAAGAAAGAGAGAAAGAGGAAGGAAGGAAGGAAGGAAGGAAGGAAGGAAGGAAGGAAGGAAGGAAGGATGGAAGGAAGGAAAGAAGGAAGCAAGGAAGGAAGAGAAAGTGTCATTGAGGTGTGGAAAGTGAATGCCATCTCCCAGAATGAATAGAGGGGAGGAGGGCTAAGGATAGAACCCTGGGAACCCCAATCCCTCAGCATTGTAAGGGGAAAGAAGAGAGCACTGTCTGATAGGGAAAGAACATTAACAGATGGAGGTAGTCAGGGGTGTTAGACACTGAGGAGAGGTCAAGAGCAATGTTTAAAGTTGCAGTGAGGATTTGGTAATGGGGAGATCCTTGGTGCCCATCTTGAGAGAGCATTTTCAGTAGTATGGGTTTGGTAGGAACCAACTTATGTCGTTCAGTGGCTGAAAAGAAGGTGAGGAATATAAAACTACTCTGTCAAGAGCTCTGAAGGCGGGGTTAAGGGTGTAAACCAGAGCATGAGCAGGAAGGATCAAGTGAATAGGAAGAGATAGAAGTTGAAGAGGGGAGGCAGCAGGTACACACAGAAGCAAGAAGAGATTAATTAAGAACTAAGAACAAGGAGGAGTTCTTGGAAACAACAGACATTTATCACAGAGTGTAATTTTACATTTATTGGTGTGATTCTTACCACGAGTCCAAGGCTCTTTTTTGGTCACTATTTTATCCTCAGGGCCCAGTAAAACACCAGCCACTGAATAAATATGCATTCCATAGAGTGAATAAATGGCTGCATGACATTGCTTCTTTTTAGACCTGAAGGAAGGAGTCACTGGACTAATGTTCTTGGTAGTAGGGGTTGGAGAAAATCATTTTTAGCTGGTGATAAATGAATTCAGCAGAATTCATATAAAAGCTATACCAGAATTATCACTCTTTTTTTTTTTTTTTCAAAGTTTATTTATTTTTTTGAAGTGGTCCGAAGTGGGCTCCATGCTGCAGCAGAGAACCTGATACGGAGCTTGAACTTATGAACCATGAAATCATGACCTGAGCCAAAGGCAGATGCTTAACTGACTGAGCCACCCAGGTGTCCCTAGAATTTTTACTTTTAAAGGCAAAGAAAGAGAGGGAAGGCAACGGTCATTATTTCCTTTAAGAAATACACAAAGTCGTGTGAGGATTTGTGACATCAGTAATTAGTGATGGAGGTGGTACTTTCTTTATAATTTTCTCATTTCCAGAACTAACAAGGGGCACCTCAGTGGCTCAGTTGGTTGAGGGTCCAACTTTAGTTCAGGTCATGACCTCATGGCTTGTGAGTTCAGCCCCATGTTGGGCTCTGTGCTGACAGCTCTGAGCCTGGAGCCTGCTTCAGAATCTGTGACTCCCTCTCTCTCTGCCCCTCGTCTGCTCACACTCTGTCTCTCTCTTTCAAGAAACAAAAACAAAAACAAAAACAAACAGTAAGAAATAGCACCCAAGATACATACAGAGTAACCAGCTCAGTTTTCTAGCATTTATCTGGTCAGCAGAAGCTTTCTAGAAGAAGTACGCTTAGAGAAGCACTACTTTTTAAAATATAAGTATGGTCAAGTCTGGGGAAAAAAATGTTCCTTCTGCTTGTGTCTTTTTTTCCCCTTGGGATTAAAAAAAAATTTTTTTTAATGTTTTCCCTTTGCCATAGCCTGTGAGGAAACACAATTATATAGCTGTTTGCCAAAAAACACAATAGTGGCAGTGACATCATCAATTTGTTCCTCTTTATAATTAAGATGAGATTGATATGAAAAAATATTTTTATTCCTTTAATGATACTGTAAATTCTATGTTATTTCTTCTGCTCTTTCTCATCTGCTTATCTTCTTTTTCTGAAGGGTAGACACTTTAATACATCAATCATTTCCAGGCTCCCGAGTTATTTTAGACAGCTCTCTCTAACTGTGTCACTGCCTGTTCCTCACCACCTCTTTATATTTTCAAACGTCAGTGAATTCTGGGACAGGAATCAGTGGCACCTCAAGGACACAGAGCAGGCCCTAGGGTCTCAGACTTCCCACTTCTAGAAGGGATAGAACCCCTGTTCCTTATGGGGATTGTATGGTTGAGTGCTAACTCCTTTATTCTCTTGAAACGAGTATGAAATTCTTAGAGGACAAGTTTGAGTAAGGAAAACCCAACAAAGTTTTGACTCAGAGGTCAGTTGGCCTTACAGAGGCCTCCAGCTTCAGTCCTCCCAAAGCTGGAGAAGAAGCAGAGTCCAAAGAAATGGGTTCCTTGACCATTGTTCCCCAAAGCCAATACCCTATAGAGCAGATGTGTTAACGCTTTGGGTTAGGTCTCTGGCTGTTTTTTTGTTTTTTTTGAGAGAGAGAGAGACAGAGAGTAAGTGGCAGAGGGGCAAAGAGAGGGAGACACCAAATCCAAAGCAGGCTCCAGGCTCTGAGCTGTTGACACAAAGCCCGTCGTGGGGCTCTAACTCATGAACCATGAAATCGTGAACCGTGAGATCATGACCTGAGCCAAAGCCTGACGTTCAACCCACTGAGCCACCCAGGTGCCCCTCTTTGGATGTTTTTTAAAAGATGGTGCTGGCAGTTCCCCCATATTATCACAGTGGAAATCAAATCATGTGCTCCTGTGTTTGGAGATCAGGGCACCTCCTATTCCTCGCTCAGTGGGTTTAGAGTCATTTGTTATGTGCCCAAGCAAGAGTATCTCTGGGGAAATCCCTTCTTGTCCTGCTGCTACAGGTAAGCGTGTCCAAGCATTTAGAAATAGGGCGTTCTCACAATTTTAGTGCATGTGGGGAAATCACAGATGGAACTCAAGCCAAAAAGCACGGTTTATTGGCTGAGTTGGCAGCAAAGGCTCTCACCACCCAGGAGACTTGCCTCAGACAAGTATGGAGTCTTGAATCTGGGTGTAGCCCCTCTAGGTAGATCAAAGCTCCAGACTTGATTTGAAGTCACAGGGAGCCTGGGCAGTTGAATGGAAGCAGTGGATATTCTGGCACTAGTCAAAGCCATAATGATCTGCAGTTCAGTCCTCTGTGCACTAGGGCATGGTAGAGGAGACAGAGGCACTCTGGGTGGGATTGTGGGCAATCCTATATTCATATTTAGGGCCCATATTCATAAAGAGCCTTAAATTTGACCTTTTGTGCTATCTGCAGGTGAGGTTATGAATTCAGACACAGAATTATACTTTCAGGAGGGAAATAAAGACAATGTTCATTATATAATTTTAATTTTAAAAGCACAAACATTAAGAATACTATGATTTGGGGGCACCTGGGTGGCTTAGTTGGTGAAGCATCAGACTTTGGCTTAGGTCATGATTTCATGGTTTGTGGGTTTGACCTTCATGTCAGGCTCTGCGCTGACAGCTCAGAGCCTGAAGCCTGCTTCAGATTCTGTTTCTCCCTCTCTCTCTGTCCCTACCCCGCTTGTGCTCTCTCTCTCTCTCTCAAAAATAAATAAACATATTAAAAAATAGTATGATTTTATTTTCATTTATTTACTTTTTAAGTAGGCTCCACACCCAATGTGGGGCTTGAACTCATGACCCTGAGATTAAGAGTTGCATGTTCTACCAACTGAGCCAGCCAGTGCCCCCAATATACTAAAAATTTAAAATCTTGTTTAGCCATGTGCATGTTTTCTTTTTAGTATATCAGGAGCCTCAAAAGTAGAATTGATCTGCCTTCCCTCTGTTTTCCTGCTAACAAAGGGGCTTTTAGTGTGGATTGAATAACTAGGAGCCATACATTCTGAATAATACAGGCTTATGGAGAGTTTACCAAGAGAAACAGTTCTACATCCTTTTCCTGGGAGTCACACATCCCCTGTTCACCTTCAGGAGTGTGTTGACCACAGGCAGCCTCTCCCTCCTGTCTCGGGGTTGTCAGAGTGACAGTGGGGTACACACAGATCCCAGGAACCTGAGACTCAGCTTCCTCCCATGAGTGGCTTCCTTCCTTGAGTGGCTCCACCCATCTACTAAGCACCTTGGGTGGTGGGGAGACCAAAATGTTAATGGTATATCTGGAAGAGAGCACATGAAAAGAGACATAATAATAGTGCTGGTTTCTCCCTCTGTGTGAGGGAAAACAAATCTCATGAGGATTTATAGTTCATGTTTTGCCACAGAGCTGAGCTCTCACTATCCCCAAGGCCTTTGAGATGAAAGACGACAGTAACGCTCAATTTCTCCCTTGGCTGTTCACACATCATCAGTCACTGAGGCTGCACCTCAAGCCTTTTATCTAGAAATACATTGAGGTTAATGAATTCAGAGTATCAAAATAATCAGCCACAGAGCTTTGGTGTTCAGGCCTTTTAGTTAAACAGTGTAAGGCCCAGGACACCAAGAATCCCCAGTGAAGATAGACACCTAGGCCGTGATCTCCTGGGGGGGGGGGGGGGTGATAGGAATGACAATCCCTTTTTAATTCGATCCAACAAATGTTTATCTAGGCCTCCTCGGGGTGAGCACTGCACTGGGTCCCAGGAGGAGAAAGAATTTGCTTCTTGTCTTCAGAGACTTTATGGGCAGTTTGGTGTCATTCAGACTTCAGGCTTTGAAGTCATTGAGATCGGTGTGTGAAGGTGCTTGATGGAGAAACTGTAACATACAGGACTTGGGTAAAGGGTGGTTTCTTTTCTTTTATGCCAGCAGTTTTGCTCTCCCCAGCCCTCTCAAGGACTGGCCGCCTGAGTCCCGGATCCTGGCTGTGTCTCTGCACTGTGCTACCAGAGCTGGCAGAAGCCAGACACCTTTTTGGCCCTTTGTTCAAGTATGCTTCTTATACCTCCACACTCAGTGTTCCTTCTGCTCTCCAGGATGCTTATCTGCAGCCCAAGATGAACCTCCTAGATGCTGCCTGCCTGGATTTCTCAGATCCATCCCTGGTCTATCCTGTCCTGATACCACCTAGCCTGGCCTGATACCTCTGGGCTATGTCAGTTTTACTATTGAAATAATCTCTGATATCTCCAGCTCCAGGCAAGTCAGTCTTCTTAAACCTTACCTTTGATTATGTTACATCTGCTCTGAAACCATCAGTGACTCCCATGGCCTCTGAATTCAAATGAAACCTTAGCCTGAGGGTCTCAGCTTGACATGATGTAGCCTAGCCCACCTTTTAAGTTTCATCTTTCTTCCCACCAGTGTGTAACATACCAGCCTTAGTGGCTCTACCCTCAGTGGACTAATTGCATTCCTTGAATATGTTCTTTCCTTCTTGTGTCCTTTGCTCTTGCTGAACTTTAATGGAATTTCAACATAGAAAGTTAGAGGAATATGGAAAAAGATGACTGAAGGAACATGAACAAAGACATAGATGGGAGTGGGGAGTGGAGACCAGAGAGGGGACATGTCTGGTTACTGGATATTGGGCACTTAGAATTCCAGAATCATAGCTCCTAGAAAGGAAGCTAACTGGATCATCTGGTCTACCCCTGGCCTTCAGGCTGGGAAAATATTTTTGTTTCCATTCTATAAATTAGACGGTCAAGGCCCAGAGAGTTTAAGTGTGTTTAGACACACAAATTGGGGTCATCCTATAGAATCCTTTAAAGCCAGATTAAAACGTATAGTAAGTTCAGTCACTGATGGGGAATATGGAAAGCTCTCACTGGGGCAATGACATAATTAGAACTATTTGGGGCAGTATTTTCAAACTGTGGGATATGGCCCATTAGTGGGTCACAAAGTCAATTTCTTGGGTCATAAATTTTAAAATGTCAGAGTACAGCATTGCTTTGTAAGTTTTATATGTGTGTACTGGGTTGTGAAGTAAAATATATTTCTTATTGAGTGTCATGGCCAAAAAAGTTTTAAAGCCCCAGTTTTAGGAAGATTTGTCTGGTGGCAAATCATAGGCTGAATTATAGGTGCAAGGGAGGAAACTTGAGGCAGGGAATTCTAGTTGGGATGTCATAGCCTAAGTAGACAGTAAGAAGGATCTAGATGGGAAGGAGAAGCCATGGGAAAGGAAAGGAGGGGAAGGCATGAAAGATTCTGTGGGGTAAGAGTCTCAGGATGTGAGGATTAAGATTGTGGGGGCTCAGAGGGAGGGGAAAAAAGACAGTCAGGGTTGACTGAAAGTCATACTCAGGTGCTTGGGAAAATGCTGATGCCCATATCCAAGGAGGGAAGTTGGGTGAAGGAGCTGGTTTGAGGACCAGCATGAAAGACAGATGGAAAGACACACAACCACCATCAGGTATTAGATCAGTCAGGTTCCCACTGAAGAACCCACTGAGATGGTTCCAGTGCAAAGACCTGAAGGAAGGGAGGACTTCCAGAGCTGTTGGCAGGCTGAGGGGAGCCAACCTGCATGATGAGGAACCCTAGATTAACCACAGTAGGAAGTTCTTCCTGTCAGATTCCTCTGCAACCCAAGCTTACAGGGCACCACCTCTCTACTCTTCTACCCTCCCACCCCTGAGATGAGTCCACGACTGCTCATTGGTTTGTCACTACCATTACTCCTACTGCTGCTATTATGTCTACCCTCACCATCACCACAGGCAAACTTCTGTTGAATCCTCATCTTGTGCCAAAGGCTTTACATGTGTGATTTCATTTAATCACATTTACCTCTTGAGTTGGTCCTATCATTCTTCCAACATTACAGATAAAGAAGTAGAAACTCAAGGACACTTAAAAACCAAGTTCACACAATTAGTAAGTGGCAAAGCTGTAATATAAAGCCAGGAAGTCTGATTTCTTGACCACTCTTAATCACTGCAATGCACCGCTGATTACTGAGAAATAGAAGATAACAAAGGTAGCAAATGACAGGGCAGTTAACCAGAGCGAAACTTAGTTTATAGTAGCTGGTGATGTCATACTTTGATGCAAGTAGGACCAGGCATCTTGTGTTCCTGCATCCCTAATTCCTTTGTAGAAGCTCTAGTGGGACTTGTTGGTTTAGGTTTTATCTAGAAAATCATCCTCCTACTCATCCACTGCCTCAGGGTTGGATACTAGAGTCATAATCTCCAATTTCAGACAGGGGAGGGATTGGGTTGCCCTAGTTGTCTGACTGTGGCCTGTGCAGCATCTTCCAGAAACTTCTCAGATTTCACTCTGGTTAGGGCCTCTTGGTTGCCTTTTGGCCCTTGTGCTCTGAAGTTGTTTGAATCTAATCTAGGTTGGGAGCCCAGGGATTCTTCTCAGGGCCTCAGGTCCCCACACCAACTAGAGTTGGCCTTCTTTGCTTGGACCAGCTCCTGTCCCTGTGCAATGTGCCTGTGATGTGTGTTACCCAACCAAGGGTTAAGATTGGTTCTGCCTTAAGTCAAACTTCAGACAGTCTGAGTAGCTTTCTGGATCTTACTTTTCCAGCAGCTGAGTGGCCCCAGCCAGTATCCTAGGACCTGTCTGCCTTCCACCTGTACCTCCAACATTCTCCAGCTGTCCTTCTTATACATTCACTAGATCTAAACTGCTCACTAGGCCCTTTTCTCAAGTTGGAAGGGCCTGACATCCTATTTGGCTCATTGATGTGAGTCTTGTGAGGATTAAGCAAGGCTTCCCTAGCTCATGCCCAAAGCCCCACGTTCTCTCCAAGCTGCCTTCTGATGACTCATTGCCCTCGTGGCCAGGCCTTCCTACCCTACTTTATTTTAGGAAATGACTTTTGAAAATGGTCTAATTTTTTTCTTTAACAATAGAAAAGTATGGCACAAAAACAGACACATAGACCAATGGAATAGAATAGAAACCCCAGAACTAGACCCACAAACGTATGGCCAACTCATCTTTGACAAAGCAGGAAAGAACATCCAATGGAAAAAAGACAGTCTCTTTAACAAATGGTGCTGGGAGAACTGGACAGCAACATGCAGAAGAATGAAACTAGACCACTTTCTTACACCATTCACAAAAATAAACTCAAAATGGATGAAGGACCTGAATGTGAGACAGGAAACCATCAAAACCCTAGAGGAGAAAGCAGGAAAAGACCTCTCTGACCTCAGCCGTAGCAATCTCTTACTCGACACATCCCCAAAGGCAAGGGAACTAAAAGCAAAAATGAATTACTGGGACCTTATGAAGATAAAAAGCTTCTGCACAGCAAAGAAAACAACCAACAAAACTAAAAGGCAACCAACGGAATGGGAAAAGATATTTGCAAATGACATATCAGACAAAGGGCTAGTATCCAAAATCTATAAAGAGCTCACCAAACTCCACACCCGAAAAACAATAGAAAAGTAATGTTTACCCACAGGGAGCAAGAATGATAATCCCCAAATGCTAGTAATAAAACACACACATACACACACTCAAAAAAGGAGCTTTCTAAAACCAGTTTTACAAGGAAGGGCACAGATAAGGCTCTCCTGGTGAAGGTGGTGGAGTGGTAACTACAGTAAAACTTTGGTTTGTGAGCCTAATTCACTCCGGAAACATGCTTGTAATCCAAAGTGCTCATTTATCAAATCAAATTTCCCCATAAGAAATAATGGAAACTCAGATGATTCATTCCACAAAAATATTCATATAAAAATGATTATAATACTGTAATATAATACAAAATAATAAAATACAAAATATAAAGAAAAACAAATTAAGCTGCACTTACCTTTGAAAACCTTTGTAGCTGGTGTAAGGGAGACAAGAGAGAGGAGGGTTATTGTGTAGGACAACTTTCACTATCACTAATGGAATCACTCAATGGAATTTTTCTGCACGGGGGCCACTGTATACGCTCACACAGTATTAAACTCTTGTCATATAGTGTATTTAATGTAACTGGCAATAAGGCAGCAGAGGAAAGGGTCTATATCTGCAAGCCTCCTGACCTAGAATGAAGCAAAGCATTCCTAAGCTTACTCTTGTATGGAAAAGCAAAGGACTGTCCATAGGTGCTTTGAAGTGACAAAAAATACACTAGTGCCAGTTGTGGGCATCTTCCAACATTCTGAAAAATCACCAATTTCTGCCAAACACCATGGCCTGAGACTGAGCATCTGAGCATGAGAGACGATCACCCACAGTCCCACAGCAAGAGAGACAGAGAGAGAAGAACCATTGTGATCATGTGATGTTCAGCATACATACTCATATTGCAAGACATTTCTTGTTTATCAAGTTAAAATTAATCAGAAATGTTTGCTCATCTTGTGGAACAACTGCAGAACAAATTACCTGCAACCCAAGGTTTTACCGTACTTTTTTCCATTGCTTCCGCAAGTAGAGAAAGTGCTTCCAACTGGACAGGAAAAAAACAGGGCAGTTCAGAACAATGTAAGCCTGAGGTAAATGGCTGTCAGGAAGAAAAAATCTAGCTACTTTAAGGGCCAAGTCTCTCTGCCCAGACAAATTATGTCCTAGGATGTGGGTTACAAACATTTTATTAGTATAAGTTCTTCAGACAAATCTTAAATGAACCCTAATTTTAAAATATTTACAAGATAATTTGTATATATTTTAAGTTAGAATTTACTTAGCATTCAATTATAAAGTTAATATATGAAGGAAAATTACTGTTTTGATGAATACCAAAATTCAAAATAATTAATAGGGGCGCCTGGGTGGCTCAGTCAGTTAGGCATCCGACTTCAGTTCAGGTCATGATCTCACCATTCATGAGTTCGGGCCCTGCGTCGAGCTCTGTGCTGACAGCTCAGAGCCTGAAGGCTGTTTTGGATTCTGTGTCTCCCTCTCTGCCCCTCCCCCGCTCATGCTGTGTCTCTCTGTCTCTGAAAAATGAATAAACCTTAAAAAATTAAAAAAAAAATTAATATAGATATAACCATTGCCAAGCTTGGCATTTAATTCACTTGTATATATAATTTTAGTTGCAAAGAGTAAAACAGATATATATGTTTTTTAAATCAGTTTGCTTTGTCATCTATTGTATAAACAGACCCAGAAGTTTGAAAAAGGAATACCAAAACATTTTTAATTTCTAAATCAAATCATTAAGATTGTTGAATTTCTTGTCTTAGATACAGAAATGGAATATCCAACACTTTTTTTAATGCTTATTTACTTATTTTGATAGAGAGAGAGAAAGAGAGAGAGTGCGAGAAGGGGAGGGGCACAGAGAGAGGGAGAGAGGGAAAGAATCCCAAACAGACTCCATGCTACCAGCACAGCACCGGATGCAGGGCTCAAACCTATGAACTGTGAGATCATGACCTGAGCTGAAGTCAAGAGTCGGATGCTTAACCGACTGAGCCACTCAGGTACTCCTACCCAACACTTTTTATAAGCAGGAGAGCCATGTGGCAGGTTATGCATTTGTTTGAAAGCCCACTGAGACCTAACATGGACCAAATAGGTGCTTTTGAGCCTTGTGTGACAGTTGACCGAGCACTGCATTCTTGGGACAGACACAAAAGGCCAGTGCATACCCATAAGCTTCCTAATCAATGACCTGACTAACTAGTCTATGGTGATAGAGTCAGATTAGTGGTGGGAGGGTAGCAAGGGCTAATGACTTTGAAAGGGGAACAAGGGAACTTCCTGAAATGCTAAACATTGTGTAAACCTTGATATTCACTTGATATAGGTAGTAGTTGTATGGAGTGCATATATGTGAAAATTCATGAGCTGTACACTTAAGAATTGTGCATTTTAACTGTAGACAAATTATACTTCAAGTCCCTGTTAGCCAAAAGACAGAAAGAGAGAGAGAGAGAGGAAAGGAGGGAGGGACCAAGATTTGCTCAAAAATCTGTCAGCAGAAATTTATGTGCTAGTGTTTCTATTGTGCTATGTGTTTTAATTTGGTAGCTAGCTAACATTTTTTTTTTTAAAGTAGGTTCTGCCCAACATGTGGCTTGAACTCACAACTCTGAGATCAAAAATTGCATGCTCTACCAACTGAGCCATCCAGGTGTCCTGTGTATGTTTTTAATTATAGTTTTAAAAAATAGTTTAAAATGTTTTTTTAAAATGAAATCCAAGTATACAGTTGACCCTTGAACAACACAGGGGTTAGAGGCACTGACCTCCTGTGCAGTCGAAAATCCACCTATAACTTTTGACTCCTTAAAACTTAACTACTAATATCCTACTATTGACCAGAAGCCTTACCAATAATATCAACAGTCAACCAGCACATATTTAGTGTGTTATATATATTAGGTACTGTATCCTTAACATAAAGTATGCTAGAGAAAGGAAAATGTTATTAAAATCATAAGGGAGAGAAAATATATTTACAGTACTGTACTGTATTTATTGAAAAAAATATCTGTGTGTAAGTGGACCCACATAGTTCAAACTCATGTTGTTCAAAGGTCAACTGTATAAAAAAATAAAATTCAAATCAAATAAAATTAAGAGATGAAAGTCAAATCATGACCTCTCAGTCACTCCTGGCAATCTTTGACAAATCAGGAAAGATGTAAGAAGCACTGGGTGACCAGGGATGACAAAGAACAGTATGCACAGACCCATAGAAAGCACATCAGCTTTTGTACATACAAATTGGCTTCAAATCCTAATTCTGCCAGTTACCTAAGGTCTGGTAGCTAGTACCCTATCAAATACAGAGCACCAGTTTTTTCATCTATAAAATGGGGACAATACCACCTGCCTCAGAGTTGTTGGGGGAGTAAGGGAGAACATAGCTAAAGTGTCCAGCACACTTAGCTGCCCCCACCCAAATGCTAGCTCTCATCTCTTCTGTATCCCATAACAAAGTCAAATATACTGGACTGGGAAGGGATCTGACTGCCTTTAGAAAGTGTGCCTCTTAACTTGTTTTTCCAGAGGCAAAGATGGACTTGCGTCTGTCTGTCTGCAACCACACCCGGCCCTCCTTGCCACCAGTGACACATTTGCAAGATTGTATACAGGCCCCGGACAGAAACATTTAACACAAGTGGAGGTGCTGGCCATCCTTATTTTAGAGAGAAAATGACCAGAATGTGAGTACAGCAGATAAGCCAGCCCAGACCCTGGCCCCTCAACCACAGGAGCAGAACAGAAATCTGTTAAAGGATGGGGAGAATTTCTCTCATCTTCCTGGGTTTCTCCTTCCTTTTCTTCTCTGTCTCTCCCCAGCACAGCTCAGGAAGCAGGAGAAAAATACCCAAAGGCAAAAAGGCAGAGAGCATCTGTCTTCCTATACTTTGATGGTGAGAGTGAAAACAAGTGTCTCATGGCTTATTAAATGTCAGGTTTAAGATGTCTGGTTGGGGAGGTAGGGTGTGGCCATCACACCAGTGCGTTAGTCTTGGCATTTTTTGCTTCTTGCAGGATCCCACCTTTTGGTCTATTAGAAGCATTTCTTCATAAGGATGAACATTTAGTTTGGTCTCAGAGCCAGGTGTCTGCCTCCAGACCACTGCCTGAAAGGAATGGGTTTGAGCCTCAAAGAAAATAAGTTAGGCCTGGCTCAACTTGTCTGCATGACTCTTCTTGCTCCACTACACTTGCCTCTCAGGCTGCTGTTGGCCTCTAAGAAAATGGATCCTGGTCTTCCAGTTTCAGAGACTGAAGCAATTATACCCTGGAAACAGATCTCAGTTTCAAAGCACTTTTCCTCTTTGCCTGGGTTCTCAGGGGTAAGAAGGGCTACTTTCTGCTTCAGTAAATTCTATCCAGCTAGGAGTTCAAGACCAAGAGTAGTTAAGCCTGGAGACCAAAGGCTGGCAACACACTCACTTGGGTTCATGCCTTCCGTCTGCCAGGGCCTTCAGGTCCCAGAAGAGACCTCTTCCTCTGTTGTCCTGATCAGCTACAGGCTAACCTAACCTTGTGTAGTTCCAATCGGCCTCAGTTTGGAGCTGTGGTTCTGTATGCCTTTTATTTCACGTTCACAGTGCTGCTGAATGCCTTTGTGAACTGGCCTTGAAAAGTATTACAGAATCCACAGTCGAGATGTTCTCTGCCTGGACTCTGTTTGCTTGTTATGTTGCAAGAATGTGGTCCAACAGCTTCCACACCCTGATGACTCAGCCTAGCTCTAATGAGTTGTGTTTTCCAGGCCCTCCTAGGGAGACAGTGCCTTCTCTAGCGTTGGCTAGGCTACGTGCTGCCCCCCGCCCCCCACCCGGCCTCAGTAAGGGCTGCCTGGGAGTGAGCCTGGATGGTTGTTAGAAATGCTCCCCATAGGTAGGCAGAGGGAAAGGGAAGATGAATTCTGGTTCCACTCCCCAGTGTTGCAGTCACTCTTGGCCCTTCCCAGGCACAGCCAGGAGGTGTAAGTTAGAGGTTAGGAAGAACTTACATAATGGGATTGATTTTGAAGGGAGCAGGCAGAGTGGCTACCTCTTAGAGAAAAGGCAGTTGATAGCCACCTAAAGGTCATATGAAGAAGCCTGTCTTACTTTCAGAGAATTGGTCTTTGATTTGTGGGGCATTCAATATGCTGGGGGAAAAAATCTGACTGTTAAGCTTCTGGGGGACAAACCAGAGGAAATTATATAATTAACAGTTCAGAGATTCTTAGAATCTTTGGCCAAAAAAAGAAATGACAGAGAAAAAATCACTGTGTTCTAGAGCCATGGCAGAAGGCCAAGCTTTGAATAATGGCCGTAGAAGAGATATTAATGAATTATTTTTAAATGTATGCTTCTTTTTGGAAAGAAATTGCTTAGGGAAAGTTTATGCCTTAATTACTACTCTTACTAAAAGGGAAAATCTTAACTGATTATACCTTAAAATCTTTGAACCTTAAACTCTTTTACCAGATTTTAAAGTTCAGGCCTCCTTGCAAAAATGCAAACGCATTTCTATTTCCTGATGGCTATAACAAAAGCAGAAGACTTAAACAAGAATCTGTTTTATGAAAAATTGAAATCTGAGCACAGTTCACACATTTACCAATGATTCTTCTCCGTTGCATCTGACACAAAACAGCTGTAAGGCCTCTCTGCTGTAAGGACAGGATGGCCCTGCCAGGAACTGCACCCAGCTTGTGGTCTAGTCGCTGACAGAATTTACATAATACTACTGCCTGCCAACTTAAGCCTACCCTGCAGGTACCCCCCCCTCCCCCCACCCTTCCCTCCTGCAGGCACTGAAATGGTCACGCTTTGGGCTGGCTCTGGTCCTAGCAGGAAGCATAAGCCTCCGGGCTGCTGACCACACCCATACGTTTGTTTGCTTTGTTTCGTTTTGGGGGAGATTCTTTTATTTTGATATAATTTCAATTTTACTGAAAAATTGCATGAACAGTTCAAGGAACTTCTACAACTTATGATTTGTTTGTTTACACTTTTGCTTTATTTGCTTTATCATTCTCTCTTTTTCTCTCCCACTCTCCTCTCCCATTGAAGATGGAGATGTGCTCCTATTGGCTCCAGTATGAATTTTCCAAAAAGGCATTCTCTTAATAACTACAGTGCAGTTACACAATCAGGCAATTAAGCATTAATACAATACTACTGTGTCTTTCATTAATTGCCCCCAAAATGTCCTTACTTTTTTTTCCCTCCCCTGAGGATCAAATCCAAGATTATACATAGCATTTAGTTGTCAGGTCTATTTATTTTCCTTTATTCTGGGACATTTCTTTAGCCTTTCATTGTGTTCTTGACCTTAACATTTAAAAAAAAAGTACAGGCCAGTTATTTTGTAGAATGTCTTTCAGTTTGGGTTTGCCTCATGTTTTCTCATGATTAGATTCAGGTTATGCATTTTTGGCAGGAATACCACAGAGTTGATAGTGTGCTCTTCTCCAAGCATCCTAATCGGGGGCATGTGATATGGGATATTGGTTTGTAACAATATAGAGATCTTAGCCCTGATGACTTGGTAGAGTGGTATCTGATGCTATGAAGTTATTATTTTTCTCTTTCATTAAGTCATTTGCTGCATACTTTACATCTCTGTAATTATCCTATTTATTTAAAGTTTTTATTTAAATTCCAGTTAGTTAACATACAGTGTTATACTAGTTTCAGGTATGCAATATAGTGATTCAACACTTCCATACATCACCCAGTGCTCATCATGGCAAGGTCACTCCTTAATCCCCATCACCTGTTTAACCCATTTCCTCACTCACCTCCACTCTGGTAACAATCAGTTCTCTGTTTCTTGATTTATCTCTGTCTCTTTTTTCCCCTATGATTATTTGTTCTGTTTCTTAAATTTCACATATGAGTGAAATCATATGCTATTTGTCTTTCTCTGAGTGACTTATTTTCCTTAGCATAATACACTCTAGCTCCATCTATGTCATTGCAAATGGCAAGATTTCATTCTTTTTTATGCTGAGTAATATTTCTTGATTATTATAGTTTGTAATATTCCATTGTGTGTATGTGTGTGTGTGTGTGTGTGTGTGTGTGTGTGTGTGTGTGTGTGTATAACTCATCTTCTTTATTCACTCATTAGTCAATGGACATTTGGGCTCTTTCCATAATTCAGTTGCAGTACATACTGCTGCTCTAAACATCAGGGTGCATGTATCCCTTTGAATTAGTGTTTTTGTATTCTCTTCTTTTTTAATTTTTAAATTTTATTTATTTATTTTTGAGAGAGACAGAGACAGAGTGAGTGGGGGAGGGGCAGAGAGAGAGGGAAAGAGAGAATCCCAAGCAGGCTTTGTACCACCAGCACAGAGCCCAGTGTAGGCCTCAAACCCATGAAACCATGAAATCATAACCTGAGCTGAAACCAAGAGTTGGACACTTAACTGACTGAGCCATCCAGGCGCCCCAGTATTTTTTAATTCTTTGGGTAAATACCTAGTAGCAAAATTGCATATCCCTTTTTTTTTTTTTTTTTTTTTTTAAGTAGGCTCAATGACCAATGTGGGACTTGAACTCATGACCCTGAGATCAAGGGTCACATGGTCTACCAACTGAGCCAGTCAGGCAACCCTATAATTATCCTTTTTTAAATCAAATTTTTACCCATCCATTTTGGCATCCTCTGATGATTTTCTACAACTCTCATTTTGCATTCTACTGTAATAAAGAGGTTTCCCTTAACATTTATATCTATCTATCTATCTATCTATCTATCTATCTATCTATCTCAACATGATTCTTAGGCTATCAGTGGAGTACAATCCATTATAAATATTATTTATTTTGATGTTAAAATTGTTCCAGATTGGGGAGTGGGAGCCTCTTACCGCTGGCTCTTGAGTCTTTTTGAACATATTTTCATGATTCTTTGAGCATTTCCTTACCTTCTTGCAAAATAAGATGTTCCAGGCTCATCCTCTACTTTTCCTGCCCACAGCCCCAGAATAAGCCATTTCCCAAGAATCGCTAGTTCCTTTAGTGGGTAATGGTATTTAGAAACCAAGATCTGGGTGCTAAAAGTGCTCATTCTTACTGGTGTGTCACTGTTTCTAGGCCTCTTACCAGACAGAATTAGGTAATATTACATATACAAATGGAAATAGATACATATAGAGGCATAGATATATATTAGAAATATGTTGGAGATATATGTGACATAATATATATTTATTCTAATAACTCCAATTCTAATACAACAAATGCTTTTTCCATATTTGTAATTTCTTTCCCCAGCACTTAGAAATCTGGCTCCCATTAACCTCAAGGTCAAGAATACACAAATCGTAGTTTCAGAATTGCTAATCCCTAGCACCACTTAAAGTAAGCGTAATGAGAGTTTAATTAGTTTACAGTTTTGAGGGGTAAAACTTAACATACATTAAAGTACACAAATCCCAAGTCTACAATTCAGTGACTTTCGACAAATGGATATACCTGTGTAACCCACACTTTTTTCAAGATATAAGACATTCATCTCTGTATCTTCTCAGGAAGTCCCCTCATGTTTCTTCCCAGTCAGCAACACCACCGTCCCCCAAACCAGAGGCAACCACTTTTCCAGTATTTTGCTTAGTCTGTAGACATCAGTTGGCTCCCCTGGATCTGAACACCCATCTTCAGTTTGGACCCTACTCTGTGCTCTCCCCCTCGAGGCCTGTGCCACCACAGTACCTGGCCTTAGATTTTGTTTTGTCTACTCTTTCTTGGCAATGCCAGATTTGATTTCCAGTTCTGAGCTTCCAGTTCTGAGCTTCCAGTCTTTTCTGAGCCATGGTGCCAATGACTCTGCCCTTCCTCTGGGCTAGATGTTGATTTGTTCTTGCATTAGTCTACATTCCTCATTCCTTCTGGGCTTTTGATCCAGCCCCAAAGGACCTCTGGCCTGGAATGTGCTTCGAGGATCACACAATTTACTAAAGATAGTTTCATAAAAAGGCACATAATTTCATGAAAAGTCTCCTTCTTAAAATTTGGTAATATTGTCCCGTCTGGTCCTGCTTGATGCCTGGATTCTGAGCCACACCTGTTCTTCTGTTTCTAAATCTTGCTTCCTTTCCCGACTTGGGGACTGTCATAATCCTTCCTCCCCATGACAGCTGGAGCCAGAAGCTGGTGAGGCTTTTCTCATGAGGGTACCTTGTGAGCATGACTATGATAGGGAGAAACCATGTATCTTGTGAGTGTTTAGTACATGTGAAACCACTCAGCCCACCACCAAATGTGGCAAATGGCCAGTTTGGGGCACAGGAAGAGAAGGTGGGTGAGTCCCAAGCACCCTGCTTAATGCTTAATGCTTAATGAATAGCTCCCTTTCAGTAGTGTTCAGTCTAGCCAGAGCTATAGCATGTAGGGTAGAAACTAAGGTGAGGTCTCAGAACCAGGAAGTCACGCCCATGTTAATATTTAGAAAACAGTTGGGTTATAATAGCTTCTTTTCTAGGCTCCCTAATGAAAAGGGTTAGTGTGGTTCAATCATGAAAGCTTCTGAAAAGACTCTTTGACACAAAGGCTCTGAGCTCCACTCTTCATGTCGGCCCTTGATTATATTAGTAGTTTAATAAGCAGTTGCTTGTTCTGTCTTTTGTGTGCTTGGATTCCCCACCCCCCCCGCCCCCAACAAAGCTGTGAGCTCCTTGAGGGAGGTGACAGTGTTGTGCATTTTTCTGTCTTCCTCCTGTCCCAGCACCAGCTCCTTGTCAGGTGACAGGAGGTGTTCAGTAGGTACTTCTGACTTGAACTAAGTCTTAGTCACCTTAATGAGGTCATCCCTCCATAGTATCCCAATTCCTACTGTAGTACCAAGCACAGAGTAGGTACTCAAATTGGCTGAGTAAATCATGAACTAATTCCACTTAATTGTTGTCGAGTCAAAGTGTTATTCCTCTCAGGAGTCTATGTTTTAGAAGAGGGCAACAATGAATGGGCAATACTTAATAACCCAAGTGGAGTTAGCCTAATAGTGGAATTACAGGCAACACAGCACCAGATGAGGACATTTATAAGCAGGGGGCTCTTTGGCCCCACCAATCATGCCACATCACTATGTTACCCTTCTTCTGAGGTCCTCAGAATGTTGGGCCATAAAAGGATCGTTATATTCTGGTGATCAACCTTTTTTGCTGTCTGCCTTTCCTGAGCTTCTCTCTCCTATTCAATTTGCATTTGTTTCCTTTGGCCCAACAGCAAATTGGCTGCAGCACCTTCTCCTAAAGAGCCAGAATCTTTTTAGCCGTGAACCTCTTTTTTTTTTTTTTTTTTTTAGTTTATTAATTTATTTTGAGAGGGAGAGCACACAAGCAGGAGAGGGGCAGAGAGAGAGGGAGAGAGAATTATGAGATCGTGTGGCTTGATCTCACGAACCATGAGATCAATGACCTGAGCTGAAATCAAGAGTCAGATGTTTAACCGACTGAGCCACCCAGGCACCCCTCATCATTACTACATTTTAACTGACTTTTGCAAATTTTCATTACAATTTTAATTGTCACAAAATGTTCCATGGAGTACACCTATTTAACCATTCACCTGACATTTGTTGAGCATTTAGTTTGCTTCTGATTTTTAGCTATACAAAAGGAAACATAATGAGAGAACTCTTCACATAAATTTTCCTTATTTGAGGCATTTTGCTTTTCACCAGGAGAAATTTCCAGAAGTTTTATTACTGGACAAAATAATATGAAACTATTTTAGACTCTTAATATTGTCCAACGACTTGTCAAAAGGTTCTTAACCAATTACACGCCTTCTGGAATGGATGAAAATTTCTATTTTACCCAACGTTGGTCATTTACTGACACAACAAAACATTTATTCTCTATTTCAACATATATGTCTATATTTGAGGTTTATATTTTTTCAAAGCTCCCCAGGAAATTCTAAGGTGGAATCTGGGTGGAGAGCCCCAGAAGGCTACACTAAAAGTTGCCAAGTGCTGTGGCACTTTTCCCTCAGCCTCTGGAGATCCTGTGCTCTGATACAAAGGTCTAGGGAAAGAGCCCTGAGGCAATGGGCACCAAGGTAAAGAGGAGATTTCTTCATAAGGCTTAGGGCCAAGTAGGCCCAAGTCATCCTCCTGGGTCTTCTGAGGGAGGGGCCCTTCTCCTCTGGCTGCATAGAGTTAGAAGTGATCCAAAGAGAGCCAAGAGCACATGACCCCAAGGAGGGAGAACAGGAAGGGGGGAAAAAAGGAACTGTCCTGCATAATCAGGAGCTTGGAGTCTCTCTCCCAGCTCTCAGAGAGTCTACTTCCCAGCCCTTGGACCTGAGTCACAGAAGCTGCTAGCTGTGCTGATCACCCACATCAAATGTGCCTCCTCCATAACCCATTCCCATAGTCTTGTTTTTTTTAAGTTGCTTTTTCAAATTACAAAAGAACTATTATTGGTCCATCATAAACAAATAATATATAAATGAAAATTTCAATATTGGAAAGTTCTCCTTCACTTCCCTATTTCCATTCCCGTCCCCAGAGGTAACCTGATAATAATTTGGTGTGTATCTTTCTAGATCTTTTTCTAGTGGGTGTGAGACTGTGTGCATGCCTCAGGATTTTATAATACATAAATGGAATTACACTATATATAGTTTTCCCCATCCTGCCTTTATCATTTAACTTCAAGGTGTAGACCACCTTCTGTGTTAGTTAATATACAGCAGCCTCATTCTTTTTCATGGCTGCATGATAATACATGGTATATGACGATATCATATAATGAACACAGCTTGTTGCTGGTGGCTTCAGTTGCCTTTCATTTTTCTCTATAATGACAATGCTGCAATGAGCTTCTTTGTGTATATGTCTTTGTGTCATCTACCTGGCTTTGAGTGTTGCCACTGCCAGAAAATTCCTGGTGTTGGGCTCCAGGTATGCATACCCAGAGGATCTCTGCTACCTCCAGGATTCATTTAGACCCTGGAAGAACACCACCCTGGCTCAGTCCTGGCTTCTTCTCTCACCCTGTTATTCTGTGGTTGTGTTCACAGCATGCCCATGGACCAGCCACCAGAATTCCGACAACCCCACCATACGATGGAAAGGTGCAAAAAGTACAGCTGGTGTCCCTCTGGCCACTGGGAGGAAAGAAAGAGGGCCAGCTCCTTCACACATAATCCAATTGGAGAGAGTATGGAAGTGGTTATCTGTCTAAGTGGTTCTCAGTCTTTCTCCCCTGAGATAGAGTGTGGGACTGAAACAGCAGTGAATCACTGATATAGAAGATACAAGAGCTGCAGTGGTGGTAGGAGCTCTCCAAAGCAGCTGAGAAAGTATGGTGTGTGTGTGTGTGTGTGTGTGTAACCCTGAACCAAATGTCCTTGGCCCATGGACAGAGATTGCCAACCCTTGATCTAATACGTTGTTGTACTTTTGTCTTTTAAGGTTTTCAAACACCAGGGCACCTGGGTGGCTCAGTTATTTGGGTGTCCGACTTCGGCTCAGGTCATGATCTCACGGTTCTTGAGTTTGAGCACCACGTTGGGCTCTGTGCTGACAGCTCAGAGCCTGGAACCTGCTTCTAATTCTGCATGTTTCTCTCTCTCTGCCCCTCCCCTGCTTTCACTCTGTCTTTCTCTCTCAAAAATAAATTCTAAATTTTTAAAAAAATTAATAAAAAAAGATTTTTCAAACACCTTGTTCCTGCAAGAAGCAATAAGAGCTAATGAGAAGCAGACAGTACCCTGGGTTCCATCTCTCACTTCACTAGGGCCTGCCACAGTTTGGAACAGTTTTGATCGCTGCCCTATGCCCTCTTGTTTAGAGGTGCTGTCTGCACTCTGGGATGCAGGGGTTAGGTTTCTTATTTTTCCTGAAAAATGGTGCTAGTGTCATTGGCTGTTAAAAATGAGACAGGTGTGCTCGCTTTGGCAGCACATCTACTGAAAACACTGGAGCGACACAGACAAGATTAGCGTGGCCCCTGTTCAAGGGTGACAGGCAAACCTGTGAAACCTTCCATACAAAAATAAGAACTTTTAAAATGGGACATAGGCAAGAAAGCTTTTGCATTTGGATGAGATGTTTTCTGTGTTTGGCTTATCCTGCTTAGTTCTTTCTTCCTTACTTTATGGACATGCAAGAAAGAACACATGCTCATAGTATTGGAGGCAGGTGCTGAACTTCCTAGGTGGCAGCCCTCCTGAAATGTATTCTTGTATGCACAAATGCAAAGACCCTTGTTGACCTGCTCTCTCAATGCTTTGGAAACTCTGGGGAATGGTGATGTGGTCACTGTTAGAGCAACAAACAAATCTGGTGTAATTGAGGATAAGCTTCATGTGGGCAGTCCTGATGTTTGCTCACGGAAAGGTGATTCATTTAGACGAATCAGGGCTTTAAAATTGTTTTCTTGAAGTGTAACAGATACAGAAAAGTGCATGCACTGTAAATGTATGGCTTGGTGAATTTGTGCAAAGTGAACACACCTATGTTACCCTGGTAACCACTATGTAGATCAAAAAGTAGAATGTTAGAGTCACCCCAGAAGACCTCTGTACCCACTCCTCCCCCAGTTACTAGTCCTTTGAGGTATAACCAGTAACCTAACTTTCAACACTTTATATTTTTGCCTGTTTTTGAACTTTATGTATACTTGTGAAATTTATTCACATTTTGTGTAGATCTTCCTCACTTATTCTCATTGCTATATTGTATTCCATGGTAGACATATGCCACAGATGGGGTGCCTGGGTGGCTCAGTTGCTTAAGCCTCTGACTCTGGAATTCAGCCCAGGTCAGGGGCTTGTGGGATCAAGCCCCGCTTTGGGCTCTTTGCTTACAGTGCAGAACCTGCTTGGGATTCTCTCTCCCTCTCTCTCTGCCCCTCCCTGGCTTGCATGTGCTCATGTGCCCTCTCTCTCAAAATAAGTAAGCATTAAAAAAGAAATATGCCACAGTTTATTTATCCATTCTATGTTGATGGGGTTTTATTGCACACATTCCTACAAGTGGAATTATCAGCTCACAGTGTTTGCATATATGCATCTTTAATGGACCTTGGAATAGCAGTAAATGAGAGTTAGGGGTGTATTTTTTATTTTTTTAACTTAGAGAGAATAGGGGAGAGTGAGAGCGAGAGTACATGCGTGAGAGAGAATCTTAAGTAGGCTCCACGCTGATTGTGGAGCCTGATCCTGGGATCCTGACCTGAGCTGAAATCAAGAGTTGGTCAGACAGTCAACCAGACTGAGCCACCCAGGCGCCCCAGGAATGTATTTTTGGTAGGGGACAAAGCACAAAGCTAAGATCAGGCCCCAGGTTTCTGGTCTCCTTCCAGGCTTGGATTACAGAGGAGCCAGAGCAAGGCACTTAACCTCTGTGTTTCCTCAACTGTAAATTGGAAATAATTGGTACCTGCTCTATTACTTTCTGTGGGATGAAAAAGGCCTCTGCAAAATCTCAAGCTGCACAAATGGAAGCTCTCATTAAAATGGAAGCAGGGAAGGGGGATTTTTAATTATCAATGAGAACTAAAGAACAACTGTATTTATGTGGATTTCCATTCCCAATTAAGAATCCAGAGATTAGCTTAACTGCTCAGCTAGACTGAGTAGTATTGCCAAAGGGGCCTGCAGTATTATTGTCTCAAACCCAAACACAGTAAGTAACTTCCCAGACCTATCCTGTGAATCTTGCTAGAAGTTTCCTCAACTGCCTGGAGCCCCAGGGGTCCTCCCAGTTCTTTCTCTTAGTTGCCAATGCCTCAGCTTTTTCTTTCCCCCTGCATCAGCTTGAGTTGGCCTACTCTGGGAAAAACTGGTTTGATGCTGCCTGACCAGACCAATTATAATGCACCAGGAAAGCAGAAGGACACCATCATCCCATGTCTTCCTGCGTTATTGAACATAAAGTGTGAATATTGTCAATGAGGTCCTTTGGTCTTACGGTACAACTAAAAGTTCACAGGCATTTATTCTACCAAAGGTTGTGCTAAAATGAATCGGGGACTGTAAAATACAATAATTGAAAGTAGTGTCAACATTTTTTCTATCCTCCTAGTTCCCTTGCGGATGGTTGCACAAATGTTACACAAGTAGAAGGCAGTGCCCTCTTCTGGCCAATGCCACACTTGCATGGCTGTGGCTAAGAGGCTTGCCAACTCATGGGACTGGTTTTTCACTGGGTAACAGGCTCATCTTGGGGTTAGTCTTGAGTAAATCACATCTGGGGATCCACCCTCCCTTTCCTCTTCAAAAGAGAAAAATCAGAACTATGATAGTTACATTTTATGTGTGATTAACATTTAAATCAGTAGACTTTTTTACCTTCCATAATGTGGGTAGTTACCTTAAGAGCAAAAACTGAGGTTTCCTGAAGAAAAAGAAATTCTGCTTCAAGACTGCAAAATAGAAACCTGGGTGTTTCCAGCCTTCAGATTTTGAATACAAGACTACAACATCAACTCTTCCCTGAATTTCTAGCTTGCCAGCCTGCTCTGCAAATTCCAGACTTGTCTGCCCCCACAATCGTGTGAGCCAATTCCTTAAAATAAATCTGTGAATGTGTGTGAGTGTGAGTGTGTGTGTGTGTGTATCTTGTTGGTTTTGTTTCCCTGAAAACCCTAATACAAAACCTAACTCTAAAACCCATTTATATCAGTGACATCTCATTTGTATAAACATAAGGGGACATGAAGTATGGCAGCTGACCTGAGTTCAGGTTCAAGTCCCAGTAACATCTAATTTACTAGTTTCATGAACTAGCTACTTAATTATACTTAGCCTTGGTATCTTCATTTTTATAAAGGGGAAAATAGTAGCATTTACTGAATATGATGTTGTGAAGATTAAGAGAAAACATGTGCTTAGAATAGTGATTGGCTCAGAATAAGTACTCATTAATGTTAGTAGTTATTAATTATTTTGATTACTAAGGTCATAGAGGGAAGCTGCCAAAAAAAGGGTGATTTATAGAATGAGGGGTACATGGAAGGGTAGCTGGTCTCGTTCACTCCCCCACCCATTGTCTCCCTAGACTCTTAGGGAGACAGGCAGTCTCTGCTTTTCACAACCTGTTCTTGGGCAGTTTTATAAAGCCATTTCTTGTAAAGTGTCCTAACTGTTCCCATAGGAACCCAATCAAGATTAAAAGTTGGATTCTGAATTAATGATTAAGTCATATATGAAACCATTATTATGTCACAAAAGTAAAGTTCAGTAAATCTTGGTAATCATTTAAAACAGTAAAACTATGTAAGTCCTAACACAGGGCTTCCATAAAATTTAATCTTCACTCCATAGTACAATTTACCAATTTAATTAGCAGTTTTGTTTGCCTTCTCACAATTTAGAAGGCCTTCTGTAAGATGATTTGGATCACTTTTCGGCCTTTTGGCTAAGATCAAGTGTTGTAAGATGATTTGGTTGGTCAAAACCTTGTTTTTAAAGCTAGCCAAGTGGTTATCTCCAAGTATACGGATTTGGGTTAATTTATATATATGTGTGTATTTATATATTTATCTCTGTGTTATTCAGTGATTCACCAGAAGGACCCACAGGACTCAATAGCAGGTTATATACTCACTAAGATTTATTATAGCAAAACGTATAGAGCAAAAGCAGTGGGAAAAAGGTGTGCACTCATGGGGTCCAGACATTCAACACAGACTTCAGTGTCTTTCCACACAGGAGTGTGGAGGCCACACAGGAGTACTCTTTCTTTCGCCATTAACTTCAGGGACATATATAGAATGTCTTTACCCAGAGAAACCTGTTTGAGTCTCAGAGTCCAAGGCTTTTATAGGGGGCTGGTCACGTAAGTATATCCTACTATGTATGCAACCAACTCTGGTAACCAAAACCCAACCCTAACAATGAAACTAGGTGCACATCATTGATCTTGATGTTTGTGCAAAGCACCCCTGAGAAGCACGTATGGTATGATCCATTGGTCCTGGTGTATGTAAGTCATCAACCACCAATATAAAGAACACTCTAAGGGCTGCCAAGGGTTAATCATGGGTCTCTTGAAGACATGTAAGGAGCAACCAGAAATGCTGTGTTAACTCTTTCCTCACAGTCTGTATTTTCTGAAATGTCTATAATTAACGTCTATTACTTTGATAATCACAAAAGTATTGATATAAAGGCATCTGCCGTTAATGATTTTCCTTTCTAGTTATTTAATGGTGTTGCTTTATAATCTCAGTATAGTTCCCTGTAGTCAGCAGAGCTGCTGAGAGAAGTAAAGTCACCCTTCTAGACACTTCATGGATCCCCATCAGAACCTTCATACTCTTTGGGAAAACCATAAAAACGGGCCAGGACAAAGCCTGTGAGACATAGAAGGAACCACAGCAACACCTAATTCAACTTCCCCATCTTAGAGATGAGGAAGTGGAAATACCGAGCAGTGAAAGGGCTCATCCCGGTTCTGAATCTTAGATCTTCTAATTAAAAACCTCTTTTGGAACTCCTGAAATGGGTCAAGGCAATGTCTGCTCAGTTGCTTCTGATGATTGTCTTAACATGGGCAGAAACTGGAGGAGCCCTGACTGGTGGGACTGCCTGAACTGAATGTGCATGGTCAATCTCCTTTAGTCTAGACAGAGGCTTCCTATCCTTCCCCAACCCCTTCCTTGTCCAGTGACTTGACAGAAGCACCAGGACTCTGTTATCCAGAGCATTGCCTATGCCACTAGGTCAATGGTCTAGTTTGGGACCTAGCAAGAGATTAGTTTAATCTTCACCAAATTTCCCCCTTTTCTCCCTTTCATTTACTCTCTTGTAGGCTGGAGGGTGGTATCTGTCTCTACACTGGACTCCAAATTCCTTGAGGGCCTTCTGGATCCAGGTTATATAGTGGCTATGATTATGGGTAGTAAAGTCAAATGGTCCGAGGTTTGAATTCTGGCTTAACATCTCACTGGCTTGTGGGATTTGAGTGAGTTACTTAATGGGAATAATAGTACTTCCTTTATAAGGTTACTGGGAAGATGAAAGGAAGTAATAACTCTTAACTAGAATAGAATTTGGTATATAAAAACGTTCAATAAATATTGAATATTATTATTATTTTTTTTTTGCCATGCAGTAAGTACTTTTATTATGATTCAGTTCTAAGTAATATAAGTTTTAATTTTTATTTCTCTTTTGACATAGGAATTTTTTCAGAATTATGTTTTTAACTTTTTTTTTATTTATATATGAAATTTATTGTCAAATTGGTTTCCATACAACACCCAGTGCTCATCCCAAAAGGTGCCCTCCTCAATACCCATCACCCACCCTCTCCTCCCTCCCACCCCCCATCAACCCTCAGTTTGCTCTCAGTTCTCAACAGTCTCTTATGCTTTGGCTCTCTCCCACTCTAACCTCTTTTTTTTTTTTTTTCCTTCCCCTCCCCCATGGGTTCCTGTTTAGTTTCTCAGGATCCACATAAGAGTGAAACCATATGGTATCTGTCTTTCTCTGTATGGCTTATTTCACTTAGCATCACACTCTCCAGTTCCATCCACGTTGCTACAAAAGGCCATATTTCATTTTTTCTCATTGCCACGTAGTATTCCATTATGTATATAAACCACAATTTCTTTATCCATTCATCAGTTGATGGACATTTAGGCTCTTTCCATAATTTGGCTATTGTTGAGAGTGCTGCTATGAACATTGGGGTACAAGTGCCCCTATGCATCAGTACTCCTGTGTCCCTTGGATAAATTCCTAGCAGTGCTATTGCTGGGTCACAGGGTAGGTCTATTTTTAATTTTCTGAGGAACCTCCACACTGCTTTCCAGAGCGGCTGCACCAATTTGCATTCCCACCAACAGTGCAAGAGGGTTCCCGTTTCTCCACATCCTCTCCAGCATCTAGAGTCTCCTGATTTGTTCATTTTGGCCACTCTGACTGGCGTGAGGTGATACCTGAGTGTGGTTTTGATTTGTATTTCCCTGATAAGGAGCGACGCTGAACATCTTTTCATGTGCCTGTTGGCCATCCGGATGTCTTCTTTAGAGAAGTGTCTATTCATGTTTTCTGCCCATTTGCTTTTCGGGTGTGGAGTTTGGTGAGCTCTTTATAGATTTTGGATACTAGCCCTTTGTCCGATATGTCATTTGCAAATATCTTTTCCCATTCCGTTGGTTGCCTTTTAGTTTTGTTGGTTGTTTCCTTTGCTGTGCAGAAGCTTTTTATCTTCATAAGGTCCCAGTAATTCACTTTTGCTTTTAATTCCCTTGCCTTTGGGGATGTGTCGAGTAAGAGATTGCTACAGCTGAGGTCAGAGAGGTCTTTTCCTGCTTTCTCCTCTAAGGTTTTGATGGTTTCCTGTCTCACATTCAGGTCCTTTATCCATTTTGAGTTTACTTTTGTGAATGGTGTGAGAAAGTGGTCTAGTTTCAACCTTCTGCATGTTGCTGTCCAGTTCTCCCAGCACCATTTGTTAAAGAGACTGTCTTTTTTCCATTGGATGTTCTTTCCTGCTTTGTCAAAGATGAGTTGGCCATACGTTTGTGGGTCTAGTTCTGGGGTTTCTATTCTATTCCATTGGTCTATGTGTCTGTTTTTGTGCCATGAATATTATTTTTTAAATAGGTACTTCATTTACTTTGGAAAACCCTGTTCTCTGATCTTTTTAATAGTTTTGTTGAGATAATTAACACACAATATACACTGTATGTATTTAAACTATAAAATGTCATAAGTTTTAACATGTACACACCTGTGAAACCATCCCCACAATCAAGTAAATGATCATATCCATACCCTCCCAAAAGTTACCTTATATCCTTTTGTAATCCCTTTTCCTGTCCTCAGGCAATTGCTGTCTACTCTTTGCCTCTGCAGATTAGCTTGCATTTTCTAGAATTTCATACAGATGGAATCATATGGTATGCTCTTTTTTTTTTTTTTTTTGGCTTCTTTCATTCAGCATTATTTTGAGATTCATCCATGTTGTTGAGTGTATCGATTACTAGTATTCCATTGTTGAGGGTATCAATTACTCAGTAGATGCACCACAATTTGTTTATCCATTCACTTACTGATGAACATTTGGGTTGTTTCCAGTTTTGAAGTATTAGAAATAAACTTCTAGAAATAAAACTTCCATGAACATATGTGTACATGTCTTTGCATAAACATATACTTTCTCCTTGGAAGTGAATGGGTGGGCCCTAAGGTGGGTATGTTTAAATTTTTAAGAAATGACCAAATTATTTTCCAAGTAGATGTACTATTTTGTATTTCCACCAGTAGCATGAGAGTTCCAGTTGCTCCACATCATTGACAAGAGTTGGTATGGTTAGTCTTTTTAGTTTTAGATATTCTAATAGATGTGTAATGATACCTCTTTGTGATTATAATTTGAGTTTCCCAATGACATTGTAAATGTGTTTTTGCCACCCATGTATCTTTTTGATGAATTGTCTGTTCAAATCATTTGCCTATTTTTAATTAGGGTGTTTGCTTTTCTTATTGTTGAGTTTTGAAACTTTTTGATATATTCTATATACAAGTCCTACATATAGTTTACAAACATTTTCTTTAAGTCCGTAACTAGTCTTATTATTCTCTTAATAGTGTCTCAAAGGAAAGAAGTTATTAATTGTAAAGAAGTACAATTTATCAATTTTTTGTTTTATGGATTGTGCTTTTGGTATTCTAATCCAAGGATCCTTTCTCTACTAAATCACTTTTACATGTTCACTGGAAATCAATTTACCATATATATGTTGGTCTATTTCCACACTCTGTTCTCCAGTGATCTGTTTTCATGCCAATACCATGCTATCTTGATTACTTAGCTTTCCAAATTTGTCTAGCTACTTTGTCTTTTTCATTTCCAAATGAATTTTACTAAAAAAAATTTTTTTTTTTTTTTGGAGAAAGAGAGAGAATGGGGGAGGAGCAGAGGGAGTGAGAGAGAATCTCAAGCAAGCTCCATGCTCAGCACAGAGTCCAACACAGGGCTCAATCCCAGGACTCTGGGATCGTGACCTGAGCCAAAATCAAGAGTTGGACACCCAACCAACTGAGCCACCCATGAACCCCTCCAAATAAATTTTAGAATTAGCTTGTCAATTTTTACATGAAAAAAACTGTTAGAGTTTTGACTAGGATAGCATTGAATAAATTTAGGGAGAACTGTCTTCTTCACAGTATTAAGTCTTCTGGTCCATGAGTATAGAATGTTTCTTTATTTATTGAGGTATTAATTTATCTCAACTATATTTTATAGTTTTCAGAGTATAGGACATACATATTTTGGTCAATTTATTGCTATGCATTTGATATATTTGGTAGTAGGGTAAACAGTATTGTTTTTAATTTCAATTTCCAATTGTTTGCTAGTATATAAAAATACACTATTTTTATATATTGAACTTATATCCAGAAAACTTGCTAAAGCTCACTTATTATTTTTAATACCGATTTTTGTAGACTCCATAAGATTTTCTGCATAGACAGTTATGTCATTTATGAATAGACAGTTTTATTACTTCCTTTCCAATCTAATCATCTTTTATTTCTTTTTCTTACCTTATTGCACTGGCTGGAACCAGTACAGTGTTGAATAGAAATGGTGAGAGTAGAAATCTTTGCCTTGTTTCTAATTTTAGAAAGAATGCAGTTTTTTTTACCATTTAGTATAATGTTAGCTGTAGATGCCCTATAACTGGTTGAGGAAGTTTCCTTCTATTCCTAGTTGGCTAAGGTGTTGTTTTTTTTTTTAAACCGAGAATTGATGTTGGATTTTGTCACATATTTTTCTGCATCTATTCATATGATTTTTTGTCTTTAATATGGTAAATTACAAAGATTGATTTAATAATAGCTTTATTGAGATACAATTCACAGAGCATAAAGTTCACCCTGTTAGAGTGTACAATTCAGTGGATTTTACTATATTTGCAGAATTATGCATCTATCACCACAACCAAATCCCATAACATTTTCATTATCCTAAAGGGAAACTCTGTTCCTATCAGGAGTCAGTCCCCATTTCCCCCACTCTCCCCAGGTCCTGGCAACCTGTATGGATTTGCCTATTCTGCACTTTAATATAAATGGAATCATATTCATTGTGGTCATTTGTGAATGGCTTCTTTCACTTGGCATAATGTTTTCAAGGTTCGTCTATGTTATGGCATGTATCAGTATTCCATTCATTTTTATGGCTAAATAATATTCTATTGTGATGATATACCACATTTTGTTTAACCATTCGTCAGTTAATGGGCATTTGATTTGTTTCCACTTTTTAGCTATTATGAATAACGCTGCTGTGAACATTTGTTACAAGTGTTTGTGTCAACATATGTTTTCATTGCTCTTGAGTATATACCTAGGAATAGAATTTTTGGGTCATATAAGTCAGTCTGTTTCATCCTTTAGGGAATTGCCCCACTGTTTCCCAAAGTGGTTGTACTATTTTGAGAAGGTTGAATTTAACAGATAAGGCTATTTAGATTATTTATTTCTTCTTGAGTGAGTATTGGTAGTTTATGTCTTCCAAGGAATTTGTCTCTTTCATCAGTTGTTGAATTTATCAGCATAAAGTTGTTAATATTTCCTTAGTCTTCTTTTAGTGTCTTTATAATGTGTAGTAATGTCATCTCTCATTCTTACTATTGATAATTTGTGGGGGGTTCTCCTGATCAATGTAACCTACGTTTATCAATGTTATTGACTATGTATATTAGATATTTTAAAAATCTTTGTGTGTGTCGCTCTGTCATGTGGAAAACTGAGTAGGCTCCAAGTATACCAGTAGGCAGGCTATCCTAGAGTTCATGAAATATAAAGGCTCACATACCCAATTGAAACACATGGATCACACTTTTTATTAAATCAGTGTACAGCACTGTGAGAAGCAAGGGGGGGAGAATGGTCAAGTTAAACACTTAGGATAGGGAACAAGTGGCATCGATAGGAATATCCTGGGGCATACTATGTTATATGTATTCTATCTCAGCTGCATCAGCTTTTCCTGCTGCAGACATGAAGACTAGAGTTGAGGTTCAAACAAGTGGATCCTGGGTCAATGATACTTGCTCTGTTAGAGAGGTGCAATTAGTCAGAATTGTAGCTTGTAATATAGTCTGTTGAACAGCCATGGACGGCACGTGGAACACTAGTAGGTAACACTAGTGGGTGGTCGAATTAAGGACTCATGAATATTGATATATAATGTATCATTGAATATTTAGTGCCCAGGTGCCCCGCAGGTATGTTATTACCTCATGTACCCTTGGATCTTGTAGCCCTTTTCATTGATGTTTAATCCATACATGCTCTATTTACTAATTACTGATCTATACTTGATGTATCTTATGAGTTCATCCACCCATTTCTTTTCTTATCCTCTATAGAATTGAATATTTTGAAACTGTACATTGAATGCACTAAACCCTCCCCCTATTATTCCTTCTTTCTGTGACACAGTCACCTACTTGACACATACCACCCACTGAACAATTGTTAAATAAAAAATAAGCAATACCCTCAGCTAGTATTGCCATAGAAACATGTTTATTCAAACAAAGAGTTCCTGCAATTAAATACATATGGGAAATACTGGGTTTCTTTACTATAGGCCTTGTTATTGCCCTAATGCACTAACCTTTCTGTGAGTGGTACCTTTCTGTGAGTGGATATCACATGTACTGTCCTCAACCTATTGACTGATGGACCACTTTACTCCAGGTGCATCACAGAACACATCTTAGGAGATGCTACCTTGGGAATTGCTCTATGCAAGGCCTTAAAGAGGGCTGGGAAATGTAGATGTTTAGTACAGCAGGTGTAGGCCAAGCAGTATACCTTGTGTACTTTATAAACATTCTGCTTTTCTGGGTTAGAAAGAAAATTTTGACAAGAAGCAAGATAGGGAAATTGAAGTTACTCAGGGAGTGAACTGACCAAATTATTCATTCAAGGGTTTCTCTAATTTACCCTTTGGAATAAATCCAGGGACAGTGTCCCATTCCCAATCAGCACAGTGCTGACAATATTCTTTCACAAATGGCTTATAGACTGCTGCATAGGCAGGTGCTTTGAAAGGTATTAAGATTATACAAAGGACACTTCCTTTTCCACAATGCTGGGAAAATATGCCTAATAGGACTTCAGGGAACCCAGATCTCTATACATGATTATCCTGGATGGTCAAGGGATTCTAAAGACTTGAAACTGAGTTTATTGGAGAATGTATCAATGGGAAGATAGCATGTTTCATTTAGTAGACAACACAGGAAAAATAGAGCCGATCATAGGTCTTCTACCCGTTTTGCTCCATTTCATAGCCTCTGCCCCCCAACACCAACGTGCAGGCAAGTACTCCCACTTCTGGCCCCTCCCTCTCTTCTGCACACAAAGCGGCCTTCTTCTTGACACTCTTGTATTCTCTTCCTGGCACCCTTCTCCCAATCTCTACCTGTGTAAATCCTGCTCATCCTTCAAATTGTTTCCTCTGGTGAGCTCTACTCAACTCCTACCTACTAGGTTATGCTTTTTTTCCTAGCACTTATCACAAGTGTTAATTACTTAATGATTGCCTCTTCTATGAGGTTGTGAGTTGCGTGAGAGTGGAAACTGCATTGACTACTTCACTACTGAATCACCAGCACAAGGCACAGAGTAAGTGGTTAATAAGTCCAGTTGAATGATTGAAAACAATATAGGTGCTGATATATTTTGCAATGAATTTAGGGCAGTTTTGTCTTCCCTTGCCTTAGGTCAAAGTCTTCTCAATTCCCTTTCTCCAAGGCTTAGATTCTCCTCAGATTCTTTTTAGATACTCATTCCAAGAAATGCCTCTCTTATCTATTCCCTTATCAGAGAAGAGTTTGACATCAGCATATACAGGCTAACATCTCTCACGTAATCTAGAGCAAAGGAGCTTTGGAAAAGCAATGTTTTCTTTCTAAGTATGAGGTGTTCAGAGTTCCCAGTGAGCTTGAGACTGCAGTGAATAGCTTGTATGTTCTCCCAAAACCTGGCATGAAGGACTGGTGTGTCTGTGGAGAGCCATGAAGCAAGTTGTGTTTGCAATTATGCTGCTGGTGTTGCTGGGAAGAATGCATGGAAAGCTGTTCCAGGGTGGGCACGTTCTCTGCAATGTTGGGAACACAGCTCCTTAGCGGTAGAACAGTTATACTAGACCTGCTTCAATCAGTTCCTCCTCAGGGTACTTGCCTGCCTCTCACCTCTCCGATTTCACTCTCACACCCATGCCTGGGGCTTGAAATTTCCCTTGCCCACCCCAAAGTCACCTGCTTTCAAATGGATGGACGTGATTAGGCAAATATGGCTGGAGGCAAAGTGGCTGGAGGTGAGGACAGTCTCCCTCTTGCGCTTTCTCTTGAGACAGGACTTTTTCTGAGGTGCAAACTTCCTTGAAGCACTAATGAAGACCTGCATCCCAAAGGGGAAGGAACATAGCTCTGCACTGGACAGAGCTGAATTTTACCCCTTGCTCTGAGTTGTTGTAAAAACTCAATGAGATAATGTGATTAAAGCCCTTAGGAGACCAGATTGCACATTGTTAGTGCTCAAAACATGGTAGCCATTTAACTATTAGGTGTTCATTGGATATTCTCAGAGGATTCTGTGTCTCCTGCTTCAGTAACATGACACTGGATGGAAATGGCTCGTTCACTTTTCTCTTTTCTCTACTAGACTGTAACATCCTTGTAGGCCCAAACCTAAAACAATGCATTCCAGATCCCATGATTAGCTCACATTCGTTGAGTGCTTATGATGTCAAACACTAAATGCTTTAATTCTCAAAACCCTAGAGCTAGGAATTACTGTTTTATAGTATTTATAGCTGAAGATATGGAGGCACCAAGTGGTTTAAGTAACTCACCCATTGTGATGTATCTAGTAAGTGGTGGAGACAGTATTTAAATACAGTACGTGGGGTTCCAGAACCTGTGCTCTTTACCACTGCATTGCACTGCCTCAATCCTCATTCTTCTTAGGTTTTCCTCATTTTTCTCCACCTACACCGTGGAACGTATCATCCCTATTGTCTCTGTCTGTGCTTATGGGGCTAAAACTATTCTGTGATTCTCTTTGTGCTAATGCCTCACAATGCCTCATGTAATAGCATGCTCTACAATTGCTTCTCCATTTGTCTAGTGCTGGGTTTGGCATACTAAGTTTATGTACCAATTATGCTCTTTCACAAAGCATCTCTTGGTTCCATTGTCTGACTGGATACTAGACCGAGTGGATCACTGGGCAGACCTTTTATCCTTTTGTGTTCTTAATGACAACCATCTGTTTCCTAAAGCAATTGAAATCTTCAGTTATTAGCATAAAGGAAAAACATTGACTCTGGGCACAGCCTCACACTACTGGTACATGCCTGGGGCATCAGTTACCACCAAGGTTTGCCTGTCCACCTTTCTCAGAGAGTCTGGGTGAAACTGGGGTTTCCTTTCAAGAACAGATGCCCACGCCCCATGTGGTTTTAAAAAAAACATGCAAATCGTATATACAAGAATATTATATATCTTTGGAGTTAAATAAATAATATAGCCATCATCCCT
This sequence comes from Herpailurus yagouaroundi, assembly GCF_014898765.1. Classification (NCBI taxonomy): domain Eukaryota; kingdom Metazoa; phylum Chordata; class Mammalia; order Carnivora; family Felidae; genus Herpailurus; species Herpailurus yagouaroundi. Next base: position 31,553,256 of record NW_024412396.1, on the reverse strand, counting down.
CTCTCAATAGAATATTATCGGATTCCACCCAGTCCTCTGCGTACCCCTCCCCCAACCCTCCCCCAGTAATGCCAATATGCTTTTCATTATACAAAGAGTAGGAGTTGTTTGAGAGCAATACTTTCTGGATGAGTAAGTCAGATGTGATTTCCAGGTACTTTGTGTGAAAGATGCTAGCAGCAAACTTGGGAGTATTCTGCGGTTTCACATTCTATTCAAACTGATGTTTACGGAGAGCTGTTTCTGATTCTGACTTCACAACCACTGCAGCACAATAGTGTACTGAGAACAGATGTGTCAGTAAATTGTGGTCAATGTGAAAAATTAATTTTTGCCACAGTTGGGGACACGTACTTTTATGGCAACGGCCATTAGAATATTAAGCTGAGCAGTGTTGCAGATGGTGAAAAGCAGAATTCAAACAGCAGGAGGAACGGTGGAGAATACCAGTGAGCCAGTTTCCAAGAAAAATGGTTTCTGATAGGCAAGAACTTTGCTGTGAAACTACGTGAGAAAACTTGCGAGAGAATTTGGTCGTGGCCATAGGCATTCTACTCAAACAGGAATGCTAGTGGGATATCGTGTGCCTGTCCCTGAAGTGTCCACTCCTTCCAGGACAGCCACCAGTTCCAGTACTAAGAAAGGTGTCTCAGGGGTGCCTGGGTGGCTCAGTTAAGCGTTGACTCTTGATTTTGGCTCAGATCATGATCTCACGGTTCATGGGATGGAACCCTGCGTCAGGCTCTGCGCTAACAGTGCAGAGTTTACTTGGGATTCTCTCTCTCCCTCTCTCTGCCCCTCCCCCACTTGCAGGCGCTCTCTCTCAAAATAAACATTAAAAAAATGTGTCTCAAGGACCATAAAAGTGAGAACCATTACTCCAGCCAGCAGATATTTGTGAAGTGGTTTGACAAGTTTTCATTATTTATTCCCTGCCACTAATGTACCCTTTGAAATAATTTCACTGTCTGTTCCGTCCACCACTAATGAATTAGAAACACTCATGTCTGCCCAGGGCTGGAGGAAATGCAATGCAATTCTACCACAGATTTGGTGATGTCTGTATGCAGCGGCTAAAAGATCCAAAAAACTGGACATAATTTTCAGTGCTATTCAGTTTGTGAGAAGATTAAGTTAAAAACAACAACAAAGAAACTTGGAACTTTAAGGAAAATTGCTTTCAGAACTTGGAGGGGGGGGGGGTAGGGGACACATTTGAGGCCATGAGGCAGAAACCCTTGGAGAGATGCCCAGAAAAGTAGTATTCCCATCAATCCTTCTCTATCCATCTCCTCTCCCCTAAAAAAGGCATGACTTCCTATTCTAGAACTAGAATGTGTGTGCTTCTTGCCTGTAGGACTTGCTGAAGATGATATGGCTGCAATTGAGTGACTTGGATAACTTTCTTCACCTTTAAGATGAAGTATATGGGTGCCTGTGTGGTTCAGTTGGTTAAGCATCTGACTTTGGCTTAGGTCATGATCTCACAGTTCATGGGTTTGAGCCCCGCATGGGGCTACGCTGACAGCTCAGAGCCTAGAGCCTACTTCAGATTGTCTCCCTCTGCCCCTCCCCTGCTCACACCCTCTGTCTCTCAAAAATGAATAAACATTGAAAAAAAGAAAAGATGCTGTATTAAGTGGCAGCCTAATTGATATGTGAACCATGTTCTTTAGGATGAGGTGTTTTTTTATTTAAGTAGGCTTCACGCCCAGCATGGAGCCCAACATGGGGCTTGAATTCACAGCCCTGAGATCAAGACCTGAGCTGAGATTAAGAGTCAGATGCTTAACCAACTGAGCCATCCAGGCACCCCAGGATGAATTTTTATACCTCAGGAAACATACAGAAAATCTTCACTTGCATTCTTTTTTGTTATAGTTAGGATAGCCATATAATCATTTATCCTCAAAACCAGGACACTTGAGAATACAAGGAGGGTGCTATTAATAATTACACCTGGACAACATAAACCAAAATTGTTCCAGGCAAACTGAGATGTATGAACACTTATAGTACAACCTTGGTGTTCAATAAATGTTTTATCACATTATGTAGCTTTTAGGCCCCAAGCATGATAATCTAATTTTTTAAGTTTATTTTGAGAGAGAGAGCAAGAGAGTGGGGGGAGAGGCAGAAACGAAGAGAGAATCCCAAGAAGACACAGGGGGTGACCTCACAAACCATGAGATCATGACCTGAGCCAAAATCAAGAGTCAGACACTTAATTAAGCCACTCAGGCGCTCTAGGACAACCTAATTTGAAAGAGGAATATTAATATAGGTATTATATACTAGAGGTGTAATCTTTTAGTTATGCTAATGCACCAAATACATCCCTTTGGCTAGAGGGAAGAGTGTTCCATTTTCCCCCTTGTGTACTTCGGATACTTTGAGCATTCTGATCTGTTTTATCGTAAGGTAAGTGAGTGAGCACAGGAAGCTAGTCAATTGCAGCAAATCGCACTGCTGAGCTGAGCTCAAAGCTAAAAACTCTGTTCCCTGGAGTCCCCAGCAGTTGTGCTGTTCACTGAACCATGAATGGATGCCTTCTAGAATTTGATCAGATTTCTATTGCAGATTCACCAGAGGTGGAGACTTATTACTACTTTTCAGATAAGAAATCTGGTGAAGTTTGTAGAGTTCACATTAATCCTCTTCATCCCACTTCTACAAAAAGCGTGGGTGCTAGTTCTTCCTAATCATTAGTCATGTAGTTGGGTCTTTTTTTGGTAGAGATTTCTTTGGGCATTCAAGAAGGGATCCAGGTATTCATTAAGTTTAGTCCTTGGGATTTTTGTGTGTTGCAGTAACTAGGCAACAGTTCAGATGTTTTAACTTAGCATGTCCTGTACTAGCAAGTTTAAAAAAAGAACTGTCAAGCCATACTTGGCAGAACCTTCCTTGGACTCTCCCACCCTCTGTACAGTTCTCCTGTACATCTTGGCTGTTCCTCCACTGCTAACAGAGACCTCTTCTGTCTCGGCCACTCTGACAGCCTTGTCCAAGCCTTTCTCACCGAGGGGCAGCTAGATACCCAGTGTGCTCAATAATTGGTAGGACTGCAACTAGGGGTTTGATCACCCATTACCTTTCGTTAACAACTTTATATCCAGATCTTAAACCTACTCTTAACTGCTACGCCTTTGAACATAATTTGCCTTTGTTGATGAAGATATAACTAAGTTCTAAGTAGTTTAAGAATTGTGCTTATCCATCAACTATAAGAATATGCATTTCAGGGGCGCCTGGGTGGCGCAGTCGGTTGGGCGTCCAACTTCAGCCAGGTCACGATCTCGCGGTCCGTGAGTTCGAGCCCCGCGTCGGGCTCTGGGCTGATGGCTCAGAGCCTGGAGCCTGTTTCCGAGTCTGTGTCTCCCTCTCTCTGCCCCTCCCCCGTTCATGCTCTGTCTCTCTGTCCCAAAAATAAATAAAAAAAACAAAACAAAAACAAAAACAAAAAAACGTTGAAAAAAATCATCCATAGGTTGTCCATCCCTCTTCCTTGTTTTTAAGGAGAACATTTAAGAGCTCTTTTCCTCCTCCTCCACCCGCCCCCCCTTCCTCCTCCTCCTCTTTCTTCTTGGAAAAAAAAAATTAAAAAAAAAAATGCATTTCAAACACAAACCCTAGCTCTTTGTGAATATCCAATGAAACTGATTCAGTTGACATAAAACGTGTAAAAGGCCAGCTGCGTAATGTTCAATGTTAGATGGATTGGACTTTCTAGGTATACAATTTTGGAAGCAGAACTACAGCACTAAAGCAACCAGGATAGGCACATGTAAGATGTTCTTAGTAGCAGCATTCTGTAGTACAGTGGTATACATGAAAAGCTTTGCTATCAGTCACACCTAGGATTCTAATCTCAGTTCTTTACATAGGAACTGTGTGATCTCTATAACCTCTTAGCCTTAGTTGCATCATCTATAAAATGGGGATGAGAACTGTCCTTGTCTTAGAGGTTTGCTGGGAGGCTTAACTGAGATAGTGCACATAAAATGTTTAGTAGTGTCAACTACTTGTTTTTGTCTCCTCCTAGATTGTGTATTATCTCAAAAGCAGAGGTGTTAAGAATCAAATGAGCTAACGTATGTAAAATGTGCATAGAAGCTATCATTAGCCCCCAGCAAACGAAGCCATTAAGTAGGACAATATATGAAGCTCTATTTAACTTGATCTGTCTAAAAAGTTAACCAGTTATTTTGGGAGTTTTCCCACAGCTTTGGAACCTACCAGTGGCAGCTTAAGGGAACAAGAACAAGTGGAAGAGAAAAGGCAATGGTCTAGACTGGTAAGCAAGCAACTGCATAAAAAGGGTACTGGATGCCTGAACAAAAAGTAGACAAACCCTAAGCCCTGGTGACAGAGTTGGCGCCATCCATTATTACTATGACTTTGGGAATTTACTTAAATAACCTTTTTAAGGTTTCCGTATCTCTAAAAATGGATTCTTTTTAATCTACCTAACTTTAAGGATTGCTGGTCTAAATGGTGGTTTAAAAAAGAGGCTTAACATAAAATAAGGACCACAGCAAAAACTGACCAAAGTGTTACATTTCCTCTTAGATGATACTAACACTCGTAAGCATAGCTTAGATTCTAGGTGGCCTGAGATTCTTTTTTTTTTTTTTTTTCAACGTTTATTTATTTTTGGGACAGAGAGAGACAGAGCATGAACGGGGGAGAGGCAGAGAGAGAGGGAGACACAGAATCGGAAACAGGCTCCAGGCTCTGAGCCATCAGCCCAGAGCCCGACGCGGGGCTGGAACTCACGGACCGCGAGATCGTGACCTGGCTGAAGTCGGACGCTTAACCGACTGCGCCACCCAGGCGCCCCGTGAGATTCTATTATACTTGTGAATCTAGGATTGTGATTTCAGCAAACCTCATCAAAGAAACCATCATCTACAACCATTTCTGAAATTTAAAAGCAGCAAAACATCTGTTCCCCCAAGCAACTTATCTGTAAGTGCTATGAACCAACTTGTGTCCCCCCAAATTCACATCAAAGTCCTAACCCTGGATGTGATGGTACTCGAGGATGGAGCCTTTGGGAGTAATTCATTTAGATGAGGTTACAAGGGTAGGGTGCCCAGATGGGATTAGTGTCCTTGTAAGAGACAACAGAGCTTGCTTCTTCTCTCTCCACTATGAGGACACAGTGAGAAGACGGCCATCTACAAGCCACAGAGTCCTTACTGGGAAATGAGCAGGACCAGCACCTTGATGGGAGGACTTCCTGTCCTCTAGAACTTTGAGAAATAAATCTCTGTTGGCTAAGCCACCCAATCTGTGATGTTTTGTTATGGCAGCCCAAGCTAATACAATAAGTAAAATGATAAAGTGGAAGAGTGGAATTGCTTTAGTGAAAGCACAGAGTAGGGAGGGACTAAGCTCTACCTTCTCCTCATCCCTGGAAGCGCAGGGCACCACAAAATAAGAGTGAAAATGGAACTGTTCAATGCCCACACGAGGAAAATCATGTTTACATGCCATAGGAACAAACTGAGGGATGGCCCAAATTCTCTTCTTGTATTAGAATTGTGTATTGCATTCTCTTACTGAAAATAAGTAAGCGAATAGGATTCTATTTTGCTTTAGAAATCTGCTGCAAAAGGATTGGTGCTAAGTTTTAATATGGTGGTAAAAAGAGAACCTGCTTGGGTCAGGTCCCCAGGGAAGGTGTTGGCTGAAACACTATCATCTCATGATGGAAGGAACCCTAGCCCACCTTTAGGAGATAGGAAGTAAGACATCAAATGCAACTTAAAAAAATTTACAGTTGCACGGTGTCCAATTATAAGGCAAAAAGCAGAAGGCTCTTTCAAAAGCATAATATAGTACAAGTGACTCGTTTATAGCCCCAACCACACTGGGGTTCAAGGCAGGCTAACAAACCCCCCTGTGGAAAGGGAATGGTGAACTGTACCAAGTTTATTAATGTGGCCCTCACCACAGGCACAGTAGTTATGACAAGAATAGAACAATCTTTCATAAAAGAAAGTGGGGGTGGTAGCAGCTGGGGCAGAGAAAGTCTGATTATACAGATAACCTGGTTACAAAGAATGACACAGCCTTGAAGGGAGAAGAAGAAACCCACACAATGGACACCATGTTGCTGAAAGTGGGTTTGTGGAGGGTTGTTCCCAGGCAGCCTATTTAAATGCCTTCGTGAATGCAGGTCACACACAGAGGAGCGTCTCAGACCCTTCCTTCCTTCCTTCCTTCCTTCCTTCCTCCCTTCCTCCCTCCCTCTCCCTCTTTCTTTCTTTCTTTCTTTCTGACAACAATTTTGCAGTTAATTAGACTAAGGACTTCTCAGGGAAGCCCAGAACTGGGCTGCAGAATAAGATACATGGAAAAACTATGAAACCATGAAAATACATTTTTTAAAAAAGTTTTCTGGTATAATACACAAAAGCAAACAAGTTTATCTTAAAAAATATCAAGTATCACATCCATAGACTATTCCTAATTATAATTACTTCTTAAAGCAACATATGTCTTTGTTTACAAATACAGCAGCAGGTGATAAACCTAACGTTTCAAACAGATTGCTTACAGTTCATAATACAAACAAATGTCTAGGTCTCAAATCACATTGTAGGCAGTTTAACTTAAAATGCATAGACAGTTACATACATTAAATTTGTCATTATTAAGTCAACTTAAAAAAAATCACAATATTAAGAAAAAATACAAAAAAAACACCTTTTTATAGAGCACGCATAAGAAGTCAAGTTTACTTAATGGCAACAAATCAGTATCTGCTAACCAGGGACAGGCAGTTTAAGTGCCTTCATCCAGGGAGGAAGTGAAGAGGAAAAACGTCCCGTTACTTTGCACACATGAATAGCTGCACTGACAAACACTACGATCTTGAAAAACATTAATTTCTTACTTAAAAAAAAAAAAAAGGTATACCATACTTTGCTCTTTAAAATGTCCAAAGGCTGTTCTATAATTTCCACCAGCGGCAAATTAAAATGTTTATCTAGGTAAACCAAAAATGGGTGCACTACTGAATTTTCCAATGCCACCCCTAGACTGTAAGCCTCTGCAGGACAGGCATTCTCTTTCATCTCTGTATCTCTGGAATCTGGCAAAGCACCGGGATCAGACACTTAAGTGTCTCTTAAATGAATGCAGTTCTCAGTGTTTTCTATAGCCAGAAGCTTGCATGGCATTTCTTTAATACTGATTATTTTATTGACAATTTTTCTTTTACTTGGCAGAATTCTGAAAATAAAAAGTGTCTGTCTTCAATACTAAATATTGCTTAAGATTAAATTATAGTCTTCCCTGAAAGTCACCCTTTACTTTCTATGCATAGTACATATATCAGTGTGATTCATCTGATTCTAACCTTGTTTTTCAAAACCAACACCTGCAGGTCTGTGCTTAGCTTTAATTTCCAGGGTTTATAACCCTGGCATTTTATAAGTCTAGCACTAGATTATTCAGGGTGAGGAAGGAAGACATTGGCACTCATCACTTAGAAGTATAGGCAACTAATTGATATGCAAACCAGGCACAGTATTGTAATGGAGACTTGAGTAGGGCTTCGTTCATCTATACCAATAGTTTCAAAAGCTGTACGTTTTGAGTACGGTATGTAGCGAATTATTTGTGAGGTAAAATTTTATGGGCAAAACTGACTTCTATGCCAATATTCTGTTGTAGTGGTGTGCCAGACCAAGGCCAAAAAGTCACCCCCTTTCTTCTCTCCCCTTTTACTATTCTCTACTGAAAACAATAAACACTAAAAACAAGGCAGAAAGAAGGAGGCCCTGGGGTAACTAAAACAAATGTATTGTCTACTCCTGAATAATCGATGCATTACTTTATACAAAACAGGGCTGTGGAGTCAGACTTGTAAACAGCCATCTTCAAAAGCATGAAAAGGTGTCAGGCTAAGTCCAGTATGGACAAGCCAAGGTAGTTCACACACTCATTTAAGGAGCCTTGATTCTTGAGAAACTGCACGTGTGATAAGGACCTAAGGTCTTTATTTTCATTTTTTGTTGTCATTTTTAGGTTCGACATTTCAAAATCTAAGATTCCAACTCCAGAAGCACTATTCCTCAACACATCTCAATGATCTCCATCAAATTTGTCTTAAAGTTCTTGCTCTGAGACAGTCCAAGTGCCAGCATATCCCACACCATGTATCCCCTTCAAAGACCAGGCAAACTTTTCTAAGAAACGGTCTCCTCCCTAAACGGATGCAGCCTAGGACTTGTTTCGAAAGCAACATTATTCCCCTGTAAAGAAAAAAACCTTCCTCGCAACCTTTCCCCCATTCCTCCACTGAAATAACTTCTGCTTTTAACTTTACCCTGAACCTAAAAATATGTTTTTGTCCCAGAGTGCCCACAAGAATGAAGACTCTCCCAAGTTGAGAAATAATGCTCTAAAAAGCTAAAAGGAGTATAAAAGTAAATTCTAGTCCCTTTGATTCCCATTCTTATGTTAAAAAAAAATTTCCCAACTACTAGTTGGAAAGTCCTCGAAAAGCAAAGAAAAGGTGTTGTGTCATGGCCACACTGGGCGGTATGGGTTACTAGCCAAATGTATATACTTATTGGGGGTAGTAATTCCAAATCTTAGGCTCCTGGTCCTTCCCAATCCTTTAGCAGATTTTCTCCTCTAATAAACAGACTCTGCAATGACAGATTCCCAAACATGCTGCCACTTGTTTCAGTCAAGCATCATCCTCTAGTGTTAAATATTGTATCTAAAGCCAGAGCTGTCAACTTACCCCAATGTAGCACAACCAAAATAACCACAAGGAGATTTTTGCTATCTCACTTTTCCCGTCTTATTCCTCCAGTTAGCTGACAGGATATTGCCCGATCCCTAAGCTAAAATACCTCCTAAGGCTCCTGCCTTGTAAATGGGAGGCTACTTTGACAAAAGATTCCAACAGTGTTGTAGATAGTCGCAGATTGCCTTGCAAGGGGAAGAAAAAAAAGACCGCTTGTGCCACTATGTAAGAGCTGTCTAACGACATTCCCCAGTCTGAAAATATCTAAACAATTCAGTTTCAATTCTGAAAGCTTGACTCTATCATCTACTTAAAAAGGAGCTTAAACACTGAATGTTCTCAAAGATGACCATCTTGCTTTCTTAAAAGGAGGTAGCTATCAAACCATTAAATTGGCAGCATTTGGCATTCTTGACATTTCAACTATAAGAGAAACAAACTACTAAATATCTCATTTCTAAGCAAAAACAAGAGCTCTAACATAAATCTCTCCTATACTAGTCAAGAAGTTCACAACATATTTTAGTAACCCGACGGATACATTCAAAGTTTCAAAATGTTATCTGACAAATAACATAGTTCTAAGAATCTAAGAATCTGATTTAAAGATAAGGTGCCAAAAAACTACTTAGGCTATTTTGGTGGTTACACTTATTTAAGCAACAGTCACACTGCTTTCAACTCAACTGCAGAGATCTACACTTATTATTTTCAGTGTTAGAACTAGAGGACAGTTGTGAAGGATGGCACTCAATTCTACCTGTTTACCTGTCAACAAATACAGAACTGACCAATTAGCCTTAAGCACTTTACAGACAGATGCAGGAAACTATGCAAGAGACCATGACCCGGCTTAACCAGACTCCGAAAGACACACATTTTGATCACGCTTGTACAAAGAGAACAGTCATGTCTAAATGACTGAAGTTCTTGAAACGTAACTGCTTTACGTGTTTACACTAGACCCCTAAAGTGTGCCAGTTTTCCGAATCAGAGAGAAACTAAGGGATGTGCTCCTTCAAGAACTGAGGGAGAGCCATCTTCCTGGAAGGGTCTGGGTAGAAGAGCGTTTTGTGGGAATGCAAGTTACTTGTCACTATGAAGCAATTTCCAGGGCTTCCTCTGGCTTGAGGTTCAAGACAGAGAGAATTATTTCCTTCTCTGAGTTCTTTCCAAAGCAGTATTGACATCTCAAAATCTATTCCAAAGTAATACAGAGATCGCTAATTCTCTAATAATAATTTACACACATGTTGGCCTGCATTAAAAGGAAAAACGTTTTCATACATGGCAGATTTTAGACATGTGTGACCCATCTGGCTAACAATGAAGCAAATCAGGTGGAACTCAAAATGAAAGACAAGTTTTTACTAAAAGATCAAGGATAAAAGCAAACACTGCCTGGCTAATGAACTCAACATCAGACAATAATTACCAATAGCTTTAAAACGTACATCCAAACTACAACCTCAAGAGGACCAGATTTGGTCATCCTGTAGACAGGGCAGCTCAAGATGTTGAGAGGCATCATTTGTTTAAATTATGACAATGTGATTGTTTTCAAAGTGTGTTTATTTAGGGGAAAAAGTGATTATAGAAAAATATTTGAAATAATTTGCCAATGAGGTTGCAGATTCTAACAATAATCCACATCATCTTAGAGTTTTAAGTGTGTGGTTTCATAATTTAAACAAATCAAAAACTTGTTTTAGACAAATTGTATCAAAGAGCTATTCAATATACTTCATCACTTTAGCGTTCCATAAAAACCAAATAAAAATCACATTTGAATGATTTACTTTTACATTTTTATCTGATTGTATCCATCAGATGTACTATACATCCAAGTTACAAGAGGCAGATATCTTCTCTGAGAGGTGCAAGAGTTGTTCTTTCATGAATGCCCTCTAAGAACAGTGAAACCACCAATTTTTATGTATGCATTCATGTGCATACATATGTACTTCAAAAAGCAAAGCGTCCTCTCTTCATCCATTAACTTAATGGTAAGACTGCAATAGAAAAAAGAAAAAGTAAACCTCTAGATTTTGTAAGTGGAATTTAACAACTCCTTGCTGTGGCTTAAAATAAACGTATTGCTTAATAAATCCAAACAGCAAGTCATCTCATTTATTTTGGCTACAATTTGCAAAAAAAATTTTAAAGAAAATACATATAGCAAGAATTCATACTAATGAAAGTGAGTTTTGGGAGCATTTTATTAAGACTCTTTTTCTGGGGCACCTGGGTGGCTCGGTTGGTTAAGAGTCTGACTTCAGCTCAGGTCATGATCTCATGGTTTGGGAGTTTAAGCCCTGTGTTAGGCTCTGGGCTGACAGCTCAGAGCCTGGAGCCTCCTTCAGATTCTGCGTCTTCTCTCTCACTCTGCCCCTCCCCCACTCATGTGTGTGAGTGTGTCTCATAAATAAACTTTAAAAAATTATAAAAAAGAAAAAAGATTCTTTTTCCTTTACAGTTGAGGTGGATATTTGATTAATCTAGTTGGAGATCTGATTATTTTGTTAAGAGTAAGTTGACTTTTTTCCCCTAATGAGAATCAGGACTCTGAAGATTCACTTGGCTTCCTTCCGGGAGGAAGTGGGCTGCTTTTCTATTTGGTCATATGCCCAAGACAGGTTCTCCAACTAAGATGTCAACCCTACTACTCTGGCTTGGCTGACAGTAAAGCATGAAGCATTACCTGTAACTGACAATGCAGAATAGTGATATAATATCGATCTCAATGCTGCCGAGGACCTAACAAAACTCTGGCTGAGAAACACTATGGAGAGTTACAGGAAGAACAGGCAACGTTATATATTCACTGCCTTAGATCTCTAAAAATCGCTCTCTGTATCAAGTCAGACCAAGATTGTTTTTACTGAACTGTACTTTGTGGTGAGGCTATAAAACATGATTGAGAAATGTTTAAAAAAAAAAAAAGAAGTCCAATGAAATGCACCTGAGTTTACCTCAAGGATGTTAAGGATATTGCTTACTACATTACAAAGTCTTTGGGGATCTTTGGGAAATTGTCCTAATTTCAGTACCAAGAATATGTAGGTTTTATTCTTTTAAATGCTTTATCTCAAGCTTGAAATGTACTCTTATATACACACACCCCTTCTCTTAAAAAGTTTTATAAGCTTTCTAATCTATTCAAACTGGAGGCAAGTAATCTTTCAGTTGTGTTTATGTGACTATTAGTGCATTTTAAGTAATAAATTTAACTCACATGGGGGCCACCAGGCATCGGTGGAGCACCAGAAGGTCCTGAAGGCACTTGAAAAGGATTGTTGGGAGTGGGATAGAGTCCTGGTGTGGGATATGATCCTGCAGGGGCAGGATATGGTGCTGGTGGTCCCCAGGCTCCTGGTGGAACAGTGCCCCACGGAACAGGTGGTGCTGCCCCTGGTGCTTGGGGAGGAGGTGCGGGATATGGCCCTGGAGATGGATATGGCATATTAGGGGTAGGATACTGCCCACCCATTCCTGGTGCCCAAGGTCCAGAAGACATGGATCCCCATGGACCTAAAGGACCAGCAGCAGCTGGATCTGTGGGTGCACCATATGGTCTTGGAAGCTCCGGAAAGGGCATATTTGGTGTAGGATATGGCCCCGTGGGGCCAGGGCCTGGCACAGTTGGGGCTGGATAAGGACCACCAGGTGGGGGACATGATGGTCCAGAAGGAGGAAAGGGTGCTGGGGGTCCTGGAGGTGGTCCGGTGGGAGGCACAGAGGGATACATTCCTGTTGGTGCTGGTCCAAAAGGCACAGTGGAGGGTGTTGCACTTGGTGGGAGTCCAGATGGCACAGAAGGTGGAGCACTTGGGTTATTCCAAGGGTTGGAACTTGGCCAGCCTTGAGGAGGTTGGCCAGGTTTCGTATTGCTCACAGCAGAGGTTTTGGCAGGGGAGTGTTCAGGTAGCGCATCTGCCAACTGGAATACAAAACAGGCATGTCTTATCAATCTTCAGGGATGAGCCATGTCAAACATGATTACATACACATAAAGGACAGTAAGCTACAGAATCAGGGATTATAAACCTGTAGAACATCTTCAAAAGGCAGGCTGCTCAGTTTAAAAACAATTCATTTAATATAAAAACCAACTTCACAATGCAAATTCTTTAGAGAAGATCAAATTTTCTAAATATAATAAATCAAAATACCGTGGGTTTGAATCCTGGCTTTACAGCAAACAAGTTACATACCCTCTCTGAGCTTTAGTTTCCTCATTAAAAAAAAACAAACAAAAAACTTTAGCATTAACTCGAGGCTTAAATAAGATAGTTCATGTAATATCCTTAACATAGTGTCTGGTGTATATAATATCCAATAAATGCTATTATTAACATTGCCAAGTTACTAGAGAACACAAGTAACAACACTTCTTAAATTTTTTAATTTAAGGATTCATAAAGAAATACATACAACAACAAATTTTCAAATATATTATATCTAACTCAATAAAGGCAAATCATCTATTAAAATCACATGTGCTTCCTGCCCCCAGCAAGAATCACACAAAGCATCTCTTTCAAATTAAAAGACTTGAGGCCCATAGTTAGAACTATGTCATTTTTTCAACAGTCAAAAACCTTATGAAGGATAAATGTATCAACTTACCGAAAATTCATCAGACATTTTCCTAAAGAAAAGAAAGAAAGAAAAAAAGAATACTTCAAAACCAGTGCTTACCACTTCTTGTATATCCTGTGAGGAACTTTCTCTGCATATACCACTTTTACTTAATCATGTATATAATGTCTTTTTTCTTTTTTTTTTTTTAATAGGGAAAACTTCCATAGCACTTCATGTGGTTTTACAAATGTCATCCCTGTTTACTGGCTGCACGTCATATAAAAGTGATCCCCAATATAAAAAAGTGATCTGCACTCTCATTTTGGTGGTGGTTTAGGTCATTTGCATTTTGAGCGGCTTAAAACGATGATACAGTGAACACTTCTGAACACATATCCTTGTGAATCTGTCACCAGGAAAAAGTACTAGAAGTGAAATTTATAGTCAGCAGGTAAGGCTATCTAAAATCCATCTTCTATAAAGGTCATGACACTTTAGAGTCCTTTGCAAATTTACACTATCTTTTTAAGCTTCTCTTCACCACTGGATATTTAAAAAAAAATTTTTTTTAACATTTATTTATTATTGAGAGACAGAGAGACAGAGCATGAGCATGGGAGGGGCAGAGAGAGGGGGAGACACAGAATCCGAAGTAAGCTCCAGGCTCTGAGCTCTCAGCACAGAGCCCGACGCAAGGCTCGAACTCACAAACTGCAAGATCATGACTTGAGTCGAAGTTGGACGTGCAACCAACTGAGCCACTGAGGCACCCTGGATATTTTTTAAATTGTAAACAGTTTTTAATTATGGCAGGTTAATAACTGCCACCTTGTTGTTTCGACTTACATCTTTAAAATTACGTGGAAAGTAGAGCTGCTTTTAAATTTCATGCCCAAATCAGAATAAATTTATTTTGTGAATTTGCTCATGTCCTTGGGCCACTTTTGTCAATTTCTAAAAGGGAAGTACAATTAATACCCAATAAAATGCATGGGATGTGAGGTGTTCAGGTCAACAAGCTGACAACTATACATGCCCCATTAACCAAGAAAGATACAGACATTTTCCTTCACTACAGATTTACTCATGCTAACTTTCCAATCAACTCCTCCCACTCAGCAATCATTTTCTTAGTTTTTGCCTATTCTTTAACTTCACAATGAACAGAGTAAGATAGTATGTACTCTTTTTGCCTTTGATAATTTTACAACTTAGTAGTAAATCTTTTTAACGCTTTGTTAAACTGTAAGGAAATTAGCTCTGAAACGTGAGACAAAAAATTCACCTATGCTTCGTAACAGTAGTAATATGGTTTCATTTAAAATCTTTTTTTCTGAGCCTAAATGTCCATCAACGGATGAATGGATAAGGAAATCGTGGTTTATATACACAGTGGAATACTACATGGCAATGAGAAAGAATGAAATATGGCCTTTTGTAGCAACGTAGATGGAGTTAAGTGAAATAAGTCATACAGAGAAAGACAGATACCATATGTTTTCACTCTTATGTGGATCCTGAGAAACTTAAGAGAAGACCATGGAGGTGAGAAGAAAAAAAAAGAGGTTAGAGAGGGAGGGAGCCAAAACAGAAGAGACTCTTAAAAACTGAGAACAAACTGAGGTTTGATGGGTGGTGGGAGGGAGGGGAGGGTGGGTGATGGGTATTGAGGAGGGTACCTGTTGGAATGAGCACTGGGTGTTGTATGGAAACCAATTTGACAATAAATTTCATATTTAAAAAAAATTTTTTTTTAATCTTTTTTTCTTTCAAGTAATAATTGCCGTATAATCTATCTCTTCTCAATGGATATGACAGCTACCCCTAATACATTCTACTGCCACTATGAGCAACAAATACTTCCTAACAACAAATACCTACACAGTGTTTACCATGAATAGGCACTCTGCTAAAAGTGTTTTACATAGGTGATCTCATTGAATAGATGCAAAATTCTTTTGCCCAGTTTACAGCTTCAGAAAAGGAAGCTCATCAAGTTAACTTGCTTAAAGGTACAGAGCTAGTGGCAGGTAGAAAGGGGTTCAAACTCCAGTACAGTCTGATTCCAGAGCCAAGGCTTTTAACCACTAGGCTATAGAGCCTCCATTATTTCCCACAGATAATGTGAAATCTGATATTTTCTACTGATCTGCACCATAATATTCCATCTTAATTTCAGTACCTTTATATTTTTAACAAATTTTTAATGTAAGTTGACCTATTGTTACTGTTCACTCCCCACCCCAGATTTTCCTGAATATTGTTTATTTTTTCCAGATCATTTAGAAAAATAAGTAAGAAGAATTCGCTGCTGTTTTGGTTGGAATCGCATTAAATTTACAGATTAATATAGGGAACATGCAATATATTCAAAACATCAAAACTTTTCATTCAAGAACAAGGTATGTCTTCCTAGTTCCCATCATTGTCATTTGTCAATAGTTTTTTAAGCTTGTTTTTTTGTTTTTATTTTTTTTATTAATGTAGGGCTCAAACTCACACCTCCAGTATCAAAAGTTGCATGCTTTACTGAGGCAGCCAGGCGCCCCTATTTAAGACTTTTTACATTTTAGTGTATTAATTTCGTAAGTGGTGATATTACTAAATTATTTTATTCCTGACTCGGCTGATTCTCTGGGATTTCAGGTAAAGAATTATGCCATTTGCAAAAGAATAATTTTACATTGTCTTTCCAAACTAACTTCTTTTCTCCTTTGTGTTAGCTAAACTTCACAATGAAATGTTAAATAGTGATAGTGAGCACAGTGGTCTTCTTGTTCCCAACTCTTCTCAAAACGCCTCTAATGTTTAACTAAAATGCCCAATTTTAGTTTGAGATTTGAAAAAATTAAAGAAGTCTATGCCTATGTTGCTAGATTTATTTATTTCCATTTTGCTAGAGAAAAAAACATTTAGGGAAGACACTGCATTTCCTCAGATCTTTTTGACATCTAATGAGTTGATCTCAGTTTTTCTCCTTTAAGCCATCAACTTAGTTAATTACATATAAAAATTGCTTAATATTGAGCCATCCTTGCATTCTGAGAGTTTTGTTTTTTAGTATTATTAGTTGTGAGGAATGATAAAAAGAATATGAAGCCTAGTCAGAACTGCTATAACCTTGCTATTTATCCAGAATGTCAAAAAACACATCTTAAACGTAGAGCAAATACAATTATCCATTCACTCCCATGTTAAGGTTTGTTTTATACTAAAACAGCACATCACACAATAGTAAATTCTTAGGACTAACACCTGAAGAAACTTTTCATTGCATGAAAAGTTTAGTCTATATAAGACTAACACACTTTTTAAATAGGATGAGCCTTTCTGAAACAAAATGGTTCTGTATCAAAGTTCACATCACATTAATTCTGGAGAGGGGAACAAAGCAATCCACTCATTTTCTTTTTTTTTTTTACATTTTTTTTTCAACGTTTTTTATTTATTTTTGGGACAGAGAGAGACAGAGCATGAACGGGCGAGGGGCAGAGAGAGAGGGAGACACAGAATCGGAAACAGGCTCCAGGCTCCGAGCCATCAGCCCAGAGCCTGACGCGGGGCTCGAACTCACGGACCGCGAGATCGTGACCTGGCTGAAGTCGGACGCTTAACCGACTGCGCCACCCAGGCGCCCCAATCCACTCATTTTCATGTGGTCTTGCTATATGGGTCTTCAGAATTACTCCTTTCCCAGCAACTCTGGCTTTCCAAATTTGAAGTTAAAAATTAAACCCTGGAAGATAAAGGAGGTACGGGAATCTTTTTTTTTTTTTTTTAATTATTAAGCTTTAAAAACTATTTTTTTAATGTTTATTTATTTTGAGAGAGAGTTAAGTGCACACAAGCAGGGAAAGGGCAGAAAAAGAGGGAGAGGGAAAATCCCAAACAGGCTCTGCCCTGCCAGCGCAGAGCTGACGTGGGGCTCGAACCCATGAACCGTGAGATCATGACCTGAACCGAAATTAAGAGTTGGAAGTTTAACCAACTGAGCTACTCAGGCGCTCCAAAAATCTTTATATATGTATGTATATTTTTAGAGAATACATATAAGAATCTTATATTCTTATATGTAAGAGAGAGAGGATCCATGTGGAGCCCAACATGGGCTTGATCCAAGACCCTGGGATCAGGATCAGAAAAAAAATCCAGAGTCAGAGGCTCAACCAACTGAGCCACCCAGGCATCCTGTAGGTTCTCAAATCTTATGATTAAAGTAACGAAGCCCAATGAGGGACTCAAACCCATGACCTGTGAGTTCATGACCTGAGCCAAAACCAAGAGTCAGAATCAACTGACTAAGCGACTCAGGCTCCCCTGCAGTGTTCATATTAATGGGAAACATCCTAATTTACTCTTTTGAGAATACTTTCATTGTAAAAAGGTAAGAAATAGAGTTGCACATTAGTGTTTGAATGTGAGAAGAGTTACATCATTTTTAAAAATCTAGATTTTCTAAAAATCTATTCCCAAATATCTGGATTATGCTAATTATTAAGATGAGGCCAATGTAACTTTGAAGTGGCCCTCATACTCCTCCCCAAAAGTTTATAATCAAGAAAGATTTCCAGGGGCGCCTGGGTGGCGCAGTCGGTTAAGCGTCCGACTTCAGCCAGGTCACGATCTCGCGGTCCGTGAGTTCGAGCCCCGCGTCGGGCTCTGGGCTGATGGCTCAGAGCCTGGAGCCTGTTTCCGATTCTGTGTCTCCCTCTCTCTCTGCCCCTCCCCCGTTCATGCTCTGTCTCTCTCTGTCCCAAAAATAAATAAAGCGTTGAGAAAAAAAAAAAAAAAATTAAAAAAAAAAAAAAAGAAAGATTTCCATTCTTTCTCTTTTGGGAATACTCTAAAGCTATTACTTCTAAAACTTTCCATTACTACTTTATGGCAGGATTATTGCATCACCTGAAAAATACTAATTTTATTTTCGAAGCAGCAAGAATAGTAATTTTATTTTACTTCGAGGTTTGTTTATCTTGAGATTGAGAGAGAGAGAATGAGCAGGAGAGCGGTAGAGAGAGAAAGAATCCCAAGCAGGCTCCACACTGAAAGCGAGGGACTCGAACTCACGAAACGTGAGATCATGACCTGAGCTAAGTTCAAGAGTCGGATGCTTAAGTGACTTAGTCACATAGGGGCCCCAAGATTTATAATTTTATTAAACAAATTTTTAAAAAATGTTTATTTATTTTTGAGAGGGTTGGGAGAAGCCAAGAGAGAGGGAGACACAGACTATGAGGCAGGCTCCAGGCTCTGAGCTGTCAGCACAGAGCCAGACACAGGGCTTGAACTCACGAACCATGAGATCATGACCTGAGCCGAAGTCACATGCTTAACTGACTGAGCCACCTCGGCACCCTGAGATTAGTAATTTTAAAACAGTACAAAATTTCTTTTGACATATACTAGAAGAGTAAAATATTTCTGTAACTCATGGCTTTTAGAGTAAAATGGCAGTCCAATCACAAGGTTTTAAAAAGTTGAACTCCAGGGGCGCCTGGGTGGCGGCAGTCGGTTAAGCGTCCGACTTCAGCCAGGTCACGATCTCACTGTCCGTGAGTTCGAGCCCCGCGTCAGGCTCTGGGCTGATGGCTCAGAGCCTGGAGCCTGTTTCCGATTCTGTGTCTCCCTCTCTCTCTGCCCCTCCCCCCTTCATGCTCTGTCTCTGTCCCAAAAATAAATAAACGTTGAAAAAAAAATTAAAAAAAAAAAAAATAAATAAAAAGTTGAACTCCATAAATTACTTACTAGTGACTACTCAACAAGGAATATTTCAAAGGGCCATCAAACTGTGATGCAGTGATAAAGAGTATAGGAGTAGACAGTTATGAAACCTAGACGTCAATCCTTCTGAATAAGTCTTTTGACTAAGGCAAACTTTAACCAGAGACCATTTATCATCCACAAAACAGTTGTTAAATCCTGACTACTTCACAGATAATTAAAAGTAACATATTTAGGGGTGCCGGGGTGGCTCAGTTAAGCTGCTGACTCTGGTCATGATTTCACAAACACCTCACGGGTCTGAGCCCCACATCAGGCTCTGTGCTGAGGGAGCATGCTTGGAATTCTCTCTGACCCTCCCCCACTCACATTCTCTTTCTCTCAAAATAAATGAATAAACTTAAAAAAAAAAGTAGCATATTTAATAATCTATGAAGTACTACAGACATGTAAAATGAAAATGAGAAGAAACTTGGGGCGCCTGGGTGGCGCAGTCGGTTAAGCGTCCGACTTCAGCCAGGTCACGATCTCGCGGTCCGTGAGTTCGAGCCCCGTGTCGGGCTCTGGGCTGATGGCTCAGAGCCTGGAGCCTGTTTCCAATTCTGTGTCTCCCTCTCTCTCTGCCCCTCCCCCGTTTATGCTCTGTCTCTCTCTGTCCCAAAAATAAATAAACGTTGAAAAAAAAAAATGAGAAGAAACTAAGAAAAATCAGGACTTTTGCACTGATTTGTTTCGTATGTGGGGAGATGACAGTAATATACCGAAAATACAAATTTTGAGTTAAAATACATCATTGTTTTTAGTATTGGTCTTTTTACCAGATACACTCTATTTTACATTTGGCAACTCAAGGAACTCGGTCCTTATGTCAGCCATATTTTCTACATTTCCTTGGATACTTCTGTCTGGAACATACATACCAAGCACTTTGTTGGGCTTTGGGGAAGTGAATAGTACTGTGTGGAATAAATGCTTAAGGAATTCACAGTGTGGTGGAGAACTACCCTTTAAACAGTAACTACCTTACCTCAGGTGAGCACAGGGCACCGAGAGAACCTCAAAGAGCTCCTAAAGGAATCAAGGAAGGGAGTCTCAGGGGAAGAATCCTGAGAGGCAGTTCCTTTGCAGCCTGGAAGAACAATGAAGAAAGAGCTGGGTGTAGGGAATGGTGGGACAGGCCCTAGGAGAAGAGCCAACTGCGGAAAAGCTGAAGAGTACACCCTGGGAAGTGTAAGCAGTTCAGACTGGTTGGAATACAGAAAGGGGAGGAACAGAAGTCTTAGAGGGCCTTTAGTCAGAGGTCTGAATGTCTCAGTCACATTCAGCTCACCTGAGTGACCCTCCGTTTCTTCAACTATAAAGAACGGGCCAGTGATGTGAAAGACTAAACGGGACTCATAAATCAAGTGCCTATAATAACAGCGCTCGAAAAATAGTGGGTGGCCACCTCCTCTTCCTGCGTACACAGGCATATAGCTAGCACAGGTTAAAAGAGTTACAAATGCCTACATATAACTGCAGCTCTTCACTGGCTGGCTCTACACAGCTTGACCTCTCCAAACGTCAGAGGTAAAAGCAGGAATAATATCAACCTCACAGACCTGCCCTGGGACTTACATAATAAATCTCCTGGTCACTTTCTGGCACACAAGGAAAACTCAACAAACGTTAGCTTTTACGCTCGCTACTCTAGGTCCGCAAACCTTTATCTGCGCTTCTCAAGTCAGAAACTTACGAAAATAAAAGAAACATTCCCAAGTTTGGCATGAAACATTCCCAAGTTTGGCGTAAAACTTACTTGGTGGCAAAACCGGACTTGATATTTATAGTTTCCATAAAGTGTAGCACACCTATAGCTACACAAATATTAATTTGAATTAGGGATGCTGCCCCGACTTTGCGGGGGTGAGATCTCTTGTCTATGCACCTTATTCTCTAAGATCTGAAGAGAAAAATCCAAAGATTTCTCAATTCCAAAACACACTGGCCCCAAGGATTGTAGTTAAGGAATGGGTCTCCGTTCCTCCTGGAGAGAGGAAAAGAACGTTCTAACATACACAACCCAACTCAAGTTTTGAAGACAAACTAGTTTTGAATGGGAGGTTCAGAGACACCAGTACCAAGGAAATTTTCTGTTCTTCCAGCCCAATGAATACAGCCGAACAAAGAACTTCCCAAAGACTTCTGAAGGCTACCTTGGCCTGTAGTGAAGGTTCGTGTTCAAGACAGGCCTTTACAATCATCAGGTGTAAGGGTGCTATTTCTTTAGCAGTAATGCCACGAAAAGTTTTTTTCGGGCAGGTTAGTATGGTGTGAAGCGTCAACGTTAAAAATTTTATCCAGTAAAAGCACTGCTCTTGATTTTCAAAGAGGAAATGGTTTTAGCTATATACAAGCTTCCAAGCGTAACATAAGCTCCTAAATCCTAAAAAACAGTATCACAGAACTCAGCACTTCTCACGGCTTCTGTCCTGTGTGTTCATCGAATGTATTTGCCATCAAGTCCTTTGGTAATGACCAGAACGTTGTCACATTGCGGATAATCTTAAACAAGTGCCAGATTCCTCCAAGACTCTATTCAGGCCTCTCTCTCCCGTTTTATTAGACACTAATGAATCGGGGTGGGGGTCGGGCCCAGGAGGTGAGAGCCCAGAGCCCTTTAGGACCAAACGAACAAAGGGAGTCCGGGATCAACCGGAGCGAACCGGCCTCCGAGCGGGTCGCGCCGCCAGGGAAGGGGTGGGGGAGGGGCCGGGCCCGCTCGCCGCCCCGCCCCCAAACCGATCCTGACGTCAAGAGCGGAGAAACCCGTCGGGCGCGACGTGACCTGCCTCCGACGCCTTCTCCCTGGGGGGTTTTGGGGGGGCAATCGGCAGCCCGTAGGAAGATGGCGCGGGCAGACGCTGACTCCCAGCCCCCGAAGAGGCGACTCGAGGTACCTCTGTTACCACGCCCGCCTCTCGCTTGAGCGAGCTCCCTTGCTCCCCTCAATGATCCCCCTAGCGCCGAAGCAGCCTCACCCAGCAAGATCCGACACCGCAGTAAAGTCTACAAGCGGCGATGGGTCCGAGCGAACCGGGTGCGGAAGAACCGAGCGCGAACTGACTGACGGCAGTGGCGGCAGCGGCAGCAGCAGCGGCAGCACTAACAGCGCGCAGCTCCTCCTGGCGCCGGAACAGGAAGCGGCGAGCGCGCCGCCCCCGCTCGCGCTCTCCCCTCCTACCGGGGCTGGGACGGGCCGGGCCGGGCCTCGCGCGCCTCCCGCAGGCTCCCTGCGGCACTGCAGCCTGCCCGGCTGGGCGGTGCAGCTTTCTTTTGGTGGGCGGGAGGAAAGCTCCCTGGTTTTCCGGAATTCTGAGCACTCGGTGGAAATTTCTGTAGCCAGTGACGTTTTGAGTAGCGTGGCGGAAATTGCTAACTTGTTTCCTGGAGTGGCTTGAGGTCAGATTCTGGGTTTCCTATGCTTAGATTTATACAGTCGGGCCTCGAAGCTGGCTGGGTGTGGATGCAGCCCAATTAGGGGATACCGGCCCAGGGGCCAAAATTGGGGAGAGCTAAAGGAACAAAACAGGAAAGAGAAGACGTTTACAAATGGCTTGACAATTGATATTAACTAAAAGAGCAGCTGTCTTTGCAGCTTCTTCCTGATCAATGCCTCTCCTCGCCACGTGTTCATCTCTGAATAAACCTTTTACCTATTTACTGTCACGTCTGAAGGATGATTGACACATTTCCCCAGCCATCAAGGAAACTGCTAGCGAGTAATGAAGATGCCATAATTATATAGTATGCAGTATATATAATATGTATATGTAATACATATACCAAAACATATTGGAAGTGTGCAATATCTTTACAACATTTTGCTTTGTGTAACCCCATAGTGGGTCACTGGGGAGGGGCACTTTACTAGAAACTACCTAAACTAAGGTTTCCTGAGTATGCTCCACCAGTACACACACTTCTCATACTGAAAAACGAGTAATAGAGAAAATGCCAATACCTCAGCCTAGGGAACTTATTTTCAAACAGGGAAAATGGTCTATGTAAAATGGTATTAGCCTGAACCACTTGCCCTGCCCTCAGGAGTCAGTAAATTAAGTGCCTTATGGAGCTATAAGGAAGTCTGAGTCAGTAGGAAGTCAGCAAAACTACTTTATTTAAAATTTTAACTTTTTTTCATTAGAATTTTTTGAAAAACTGATTTAAAAATGTTGCATTGAAATACTGCTTTTCATTACTGAGATTTTTGGTCAGAAAATTTTTGTGCCCAAGTCGAGTGCCTCATCTCACCTTGGTCCAGGTCACATATCAGAGTGACAGCCTCGTTTTCCCATGCTCCCAGCCAATAACAGCATAGTGAGAGTTCTAGAGCTAGACCGTTCCTGTCCCATGTGGGCTCCCACAGGCACCCTTTGCTGAGAAACTAAATCCCCATTTAGCTTTTTCACAACTGTCCTGCAGTCTGAAGCCCACCCTACCCAACCTTCGAATTTCTTTCATGTATGTCAGACTTGCAAAGTGGTATGAAGACTTCCACACTTTCTTTCTTCATAGGTGTTTTCCCCAATAAATCTTGCACCTTTAATGACATCTTGGCATCTGCTTCTGGAAGACCCAAACTGACACCGAAGATGGAAAGTGTATTATCAATTAGAAAATGTGTAATATAGATTTTTAAATTTTTTTCAGATTTTAAGTTGAATGTGCTAAGTCAGGATATACAATGTTTTAAAAACAAGACACAAAGCCTTTGTATTTTATATATGAAGTTTAATTAAGAAGTGAAAATTTATTCAGGTCAATTTATTTGAACTCACATCGAAGAAGAAACATTCAACTCCAGGATTAGAAATAAAAATGTAAACAGTCTACTTCTTTTTGGGTACGGGGAAGATCACACAAGCCTGATTGACAAGAGTACTAACAGCTTTGCGAAGTTACTACTTAAACTCTGTATATTCAAGTATATATCAAGTTCATACTTGGTTTACACAGAATTTATTCAATCCTAGCAAAGTCAACAAAATTTAAGTAAACCTCCTCTCAAGTTTTACTTTAAGTCTGAAAGCTTAGATTTGATTACAACCACAACAAAAGTGATTATCTTTACTTCCTGCAGATGTAATCAACTTTTAAAATAACTTAGGCAAACATCAATTTTACATAAACCTTATTAAGGGTAGGAGGAAATTGGAACTGTTCATCCAATTCCTGAGTCTAAACCATAAATCCATATTGTACTGTTATCTCTATTGTCAAACCAAGCCAAGAAAGCCTATTACAGACTAGAAGTGAATGTGAATTTGCAGGGTCCACTAAGGGATACTTTGAAAATCTATCATCACATTACTTTCAAGAAATTACAGAAATTATTTTCAAGTATGCTCCAAGAGTCACCTCTTAAGAACTAACCTTCAGCAAGTCAAGTGACAAGTATTATTTACCTACATTTTGTATGCTAGATGAAGGTAAAAATTTAGGATTGAGTAATCTATTTGAAAATAAAAAGTAAACAAAAAATAGATTCTGGTTTTATTTGAAATAGGATTCATGTGCCCCAAGTCCCTTCCCATTGGGTTATATCCATTAGTCTATATTTCTACCTAGAAGCCAATCCATTTGAAAAGTTACCTCCATTATGTGTCCAACATTATTAACGTATTAGTACAGACTCTTGTAGCACTGCTCACTTCTAGTATGCCACTAAAAAAAGGGGAAAAAAAACCTTTGTGCTTTGCATTCATTTTTTAGAAATAATAAACGTAAAACTGATTATGGTTAAAACCAAAATTGTAAAGAATTTTTTCCAAATTAGAAACAATAATCTGCATGACTTAAAATCTTTTATTCATTTGGGTATTAAATTACTTAACACACAGGTTTACATTTAAACACTGTTCTCCCTGTGTTGTCTCAAGAAATAATTATGTCTATTTTCCTGTGAAGTCTGTCTACTAAAATCAATGTATAACCTATTGATTACACAGATTTTAGCTATAATCATATCTAAAAGTGACAAAAAAGATTATAAATGAAAGCTAAGAGTATATTTATAAGAGTTAGGTTTTAAGGTTTTTGTTTCATAGGAAGAAACCTATTACGTGGGTCTATAAAATGATCCAAACTTCAGAGAGACAGGAAGCTGATAACTTGATTTGTCTTCTTAATGGCTTTGGCTCATGAATAAATGATAATGGTTTGTGTTTTTCTTATCAAAAGAAATGGAATTTGTATGAGTCCTATTTGCCACATTTGCTCTACTTTTTAAAGGATTTCTAATTGCTAAGACATTCTTTATATTATTTATAATAAGTCAAAACTTTAACTGAAAGCCATTCTTTGACCATTAGCTGAATTTCAGGAAAGAAAACAGTTCGGTTCACCAAATCAATAAATCTAGCCACAGGCTGACTAAAAGCTTCCTTTAATCTTCTTCCTATTAGGTCTTCCTCTAAATTAAGCCATTCCCTGTATGAATTATTTAAGTGAATGGCATGGCTATAGAAAGATCACATATGATTCTTTATACAAAAATGCTCAAGGAACCTAAAAACATATCCATTCAGCATATTTCAGGAATTATAGTATGAATCAAGATGCTGTGTAGCTTAAAAAAAAGAAGATGCACGGTGGTGGCAGTGGTGGCAGTGACGGTGGTGTCCTGAAAAGCTTGAGAAATAGAAAAGTCAAGTTTATTTCCTGATTAGTGCAGGATGATTCCCAAAGGGCAGTTAAGTGTCTGGTCCAGACCAGCTATTAGCGATTAAGTAGTTCCCTTTCACTGTCAAGGCTCTTCCCTGAGGTGATGCCTAAATTCTTAATTTTAATATTTTATCTTGTTTCTTTTAGCTCCATCCTTTCTCACCAATAACTCTACACATTTCCACCATGCTGAATGCTTTCTCAACTCTGGAATTTACACTTTTTAAATGCCAACAAACTTAGTTACAAAATTTATATTTAGATATATTTGTATTTTTCCTTGTGTTCCTCTCAAAACTTAATCATTTTAGTTATATGTTCCAATAATTACATATTTCACATTTTTAAATTTAGTTTGTGAATACTGGATGTTCTTCCAAATGTGTCCTCACAAAGTCACTGAGAAAGAAATTAACCTTTCTAAATTTCAATTCTTTAATGCTTTAAAAATTAATTTATTATTACTCTTCTTTTTCCTTCATGGTAAACAATTCCCTTCTCCAGTCTTTATATTTCTACTTTCCAGATTTCTTTTCACTGTAGCAAACATCAAAGGAAAAATACAAACCATTTCAGAGTAAATAAGTCTCTTCCCTGCTCTCATTTATTAGATCTACTTCAAGGCTATATATATGGCAGTATTTTGAAAATGTTAACAGCTATTAATACCTTGAAGTTGGAAAAATAAGAAAGCCAGAGAAAATATATCACAAGCAACCAGTTTGAATATATGAAAAGCTACTTAGATCTTGATTTTCATATAAACATTAATTTTTACCATTATAAAAGACAACGTAATTATATTTCATTTTTCTTTATAAAATTACTCTTTAACAGAATACTTGTTAGCTAGTCATCCCTTAGGTTTTTCTGTACTGATAAAAAGTTATTTTTAAAAGAAAAATATTTAAAACAATAATTGTTTCACAGAAACAGAAAGTCTCATTATCAAATTCTGATAAAAAACTATAATCACGGGTAGATTCTTACTATACTATTAATGTTCTTTCACCAAAAATGGATATTTAGGAAGTGTTCTGTTGGTAAACAAGACAAGCTTCTCAGTGATCTACAAAAGCGTCACAATAAAAGATGAGGTAGTATGAGACTTCTCTACTTTTGTAAAAGGGAAATATCATCTTTAGAAGAGATATTTATCCTAGTATCGGTGTTAATGATATCCTGAGCCTCATTACTCCATAGACAGGTGCCATACTTAGTAGTTACCCCTCACTGTAACCAAGACAATTTTGAGATCACTGAGAAAAAAAAAATGATAGAAGATAATGGTAACAGAGATTTTCCTGGTTCAATTTTGTGGTAATGGCTAAAAATTTATTTTAAAGCTATTACTGAAAAATGCCATCTTTATGTTAACAGAACTGCAGGAAAGCAAAATGCCACTTCAACATAAAAGCAATGATACCTATGAAACACCTGTTCTGAGTTGGAAAGTTGAGTCAAATTTCTTTCAATCCAGGTAGAAGTAGCTTACTACTGGACCTAAATTAGCATTGAGAAATCAATTACTATGATATTAAAAATGCCACTTTGTACAAAGGGCTAGACAGCTCACCAGAAGAAACTACTATCTAGGAAATTATGCACTGACTATTAAAAAAAAGAGGAGTTAGATAGGCTATCACTCCATTTACCTTTATTATACTGGGATAATGATGTTTCTAAATATACTTCCCTATCGAGACAGTAAATTTAAAATATTAGTCCCAGTGCCCAGTACTGTTCAGTATGGCATAAGCCATGTAGCTCTCAAAATGTTTTCCCTTTGTTGAAGCCACAGTAAAGACATGTTAATTCTGAAAACAGGAGTAAGTATTTGAAACCTGAAAATCAAAACCAATATCAAGCTTCTTAAAAACTGAGCTCCACGTTTACTTCTTAAATCTTTAGTCAAGCTCAATTTAAAATAATGAAGACTACTTAGGTCCTCCTTGGTTATCAATGGCAATTTGTAGCTGTTTATAATATTGTGGCATTTCCCCAAAGTAACAGGCTCAGAGTTTCTATAAAAAGGCTAATTAGAAGCAACAGTTCATAAGTAAATACAGAAAAACCCCATAGTTGCTTAAATATGTTAGTAACTACTAGTTACTGATAGTGTTATCATTACTTTTTAAGCTTCCAGTGAGAAAGGAACAATATTCATGTTCTGAAAAGAGCAACTCATCTAAGTTGAGTGAAAGACCTATTCAAAAATAACAAATGACCACGCCACAGTGTAGAAAATAAATTCACCTCCAAAAAGTCATGTTCTCATTTGATTCTTCCCAATCAAATTTAGTAGTAGTTAATATTTAAAGTGAAACACTTCAAGTTTAATTTTAAACCATTTTGTTACCTTCAGCATTCCTATTATTAAATTACAAAAATCAATTACATTGGTATAGATTGTGAATTATAACACTCAGCTTTACTGAAGAATTTTAAAACAACTCTGAAAGGGGGACAGGGAAACTATATTTTATGTATAGGAATGCCAATGGCATAGGTTAACAAGGAATTTACATTAGGAAAGAACATAAGATTATTTTTAAAGAAAAATACAAAATACCGATTACTTAACTGTATTTGCATTGCCTACCAAATTCCAAATATCCCTGGATCATAAGCAAATTACAATTAAGAAAAAAAATCTTACAATCTATTTGGTAAAAACAAAAACCAAACACGTGGTCAAAAATATTCATTAACCCCTACTGTGTAACTTTAAACAATTATTGTTATCATAAGAAAAATAAACTGATCTGGAAGTAAAATTTAGGGCAGAGATTTATTTTGGATTTCAACTGCCCTTGTAGAAAAATTCAAAGTGGTATAAGAAAAATAAAATATTAAATGAAAATATGTATATAATCATTCTCATATACCTACACTTTTCCTAGCACTGTTGTTCTGGTGCATCAATCCTGAGTACTCTAACTTTTGATTTATAGTGATATTCCTTCAGATATAATTTCATAGAAGAAGGAATTGGAAGGGCATCAATGCCATCGTAAGTTGTACAGTTACAAATAACTGTTCTGCATATATGTTGCAAGGAAAAAGGGAAAGTCCGAATTAAAGGAGTGGATAAAAGTGGTTCAAAGAACATACAGGCACTTGGGTCCTTATAATGTTCTAGGAGCCCAGTAATGTCAGGAGAATGGAAGACACAAGGATCATGTGCATCAAAGCTAAAATTGTGATTCCACTGTTCAATTCTAGCGTGAAGAGAACGACTATACCGTCTAAAACTAACAGAGAATAAATAGTCTTCCTGTGCTGAGTCTCGAAGTAAAAAGGTACCCTCTGGTTTTCCCTCTAGTAGAGCTTCAGCTGCATATTTATCCATAACTCCCCAGTAACATGGATTGTTATTGATCTGAAGGAGGTCTGGTACAAGACAGTGGACGTAATCAATCTGGGTATGGTACTTAGGAGGTGTTTCCAGCTGCAGGATTTCTTCATCCATTTCCCATTTGGGTTTGTTTCTTTTTCTGGAACTTGTGCAAAGTGTAATAATTTCATCATCTGAATCCATATCACTATCTTCTATACTGTTATTTGAAACCAGGTTCATCACAGAGCCAGTCACAGGACCACCTCTACATGAAGCATTGTTGGTGGTTATGACACAGGGCTGAACATCAGTATGTGAGAAGCAGTTCACCTCTTCTTCCACATTTCTTCTTTGTTTTAGCTGACCATCCCTCAGTTCACTCTGAGCCAAGTCTGTGCTTACCCACTCACTGGATTTGGGATTTATAGGAGCAGTGTGTCGTTTAATAAAATGCCACCTAAAGGCTAAATCTGATCGAGGTGGAAAAGGACACTTATCTAACATGAGTTCACTGATATGAATTTTCCTTTTAGATGGAAGCCCCGAAGAGTGCCGACCACTACAATTCTTTATTGGGAAACACTGCCCCACGGCATCTTGCAGTTTCTGTTTAAGAGATCGGCCTAAAAATCTATGCCCACAGGAATGATCTAAATCCAACTCGATGGATGAACAGCTGTGCTTCCTTTCTTGGCTCCTTAAAGGAACTTCAGTTTTCTCTATAGCATTCACTGTTTCAGCATCTGAACAACTTTCACTCTTTTTTGACCAAGATAATTTCTTTCCACTCCACACATACCCGTCCTTTCTGTCAGCACTTCTACTTCGACTAGTTTTGGGCCTTACATCTACATTTTTGCTAGTATTTTCACTACTTTCTGCCATTTTGATAAATTATCCACAAATTCCAGTGTTATAAATACTGCTTTTTTAGTTTTTCCAGGAGGGAGTTTCTTCTGGGCACTCTCTGGATGTATCTAAAGAAAAAAAAATCATTAGTCATTTGTCATTCATTTTGTATACAGTTTATATATTAACCCCCGACAGAAGATGAAAAATCAAAATTAGTACAGGTACAAGATAAGAGTACTGGATATATTGGAAGGCAGTTCCAAGATATTTTGTTCTCATTTAAATAATCTGCTTTACTATATACTAATAATTTCATAGGGCTAGGGAGTCAAGAACCTGAGTTCTTTTCCCACACCTAATTCTCAATATAGATTAGAAAAACTGAAGCTTCCTCTCTTAGCCAAACTGTATGCTCAAAATGTGAATAATTTCTAGTCTTGAGATACAGCTTATGCCAATATTTCCTCCCCTTATTTTTATTTCACAGCAAACCAGTCAGTGAATTGTTTGTAAGAGACAGTGAGAAATCTATGACTTGGTGTTTGAGAACCACTACCCTATAGTTCCTTTACTTTCCTCTCCTTGTTTTATCTCCTATTGATTGAAAATATGAACTTTTAAGTTATAAAATCTCTTAAAAATTTATTAAATAATCACCACTGAACAGTGTGAATGCCATGCAAGCATTTGCAACGCAATTCTGTCAACTCATTTCAGTAATTGCTCAATTTCACTATTAGTCTAGGCAATTCTTAGAAAATATGGAATAGAATAAAAATTTGTTATTTTACATACACACACACCCTTGTATTTTTCTTGGTAATTCTGAGAAACAGGTATAAACTTCTATAGGGCAATGACTTCCCCATGAAATTGGCTAGATATAGGGAATTTACAATGTGAAATACTGAATTTTATTAAGACAAATAGTAATGATTGGTCATAGATGGGATTAAATTAACTCTTCTTAGGTGGAATAAGATTTAAACCCAGAATTGGGGGTAAGGATTCTATAATCTCAAATATTTTACAGATCAAAGTTGAATTTGGAGACTGAGAAAATCAGTCTCACCCAGCACACTAATTATGATTAAGTTTCTGATTATGTCAGAGGAACATTACAATCCTGACAGTCAAGTAAATGTTTATAGCCATTTGAATGTATTTTCAAAGCAATATGATTTGAAACAAACATCTGTAGTAAATACTTAAGCAAGTACCTAAAACTGTGAACTAATGAGTCAGACTTGCCAAATAAAGTACTCCATCGCTAAACACTGAATGGCACCTGGTGATTATACTGATTATTTTTACTTAGTGGGCTCACTAGTATATAGTCATTTAAAATCTATAGGGAAAATATTTTTAATTATAATTTTGGAAGATACATCATCACTTAGTATGCCAAAATTATATTCAACAGTATGCTCTGGCTGTTTATTGACTAAATTCCATTGAGCAAAAATAAACAAGGAGAAGAAACAAAGTAGGCTGAAGAATATGAAGAATCATGGATTAGAAGAGACACTTGTTACTAAGAGACTGCACACATTTTTCAAGATAAAAAAGTAATAAGGGAGTCCCAAGCAGATATTTTTCATTAATACAACATAGTTTCTACTTTTTTTCTTTTTATGTTTATTTTTATTTTTGAGAGAGAGAGACAGAGTGCAAGTGGGAAGGGCAGAGAGAGAGAGAGAGAGAGAGAGAGAGAGAGAGAGAGGGAGGGAGACACAGAATCTGAGGCAGGCTCTAGGCTCTGAGCTATCAGCACAGAGCCCAACACGGGGCTCAAACTCACGAACTGTGAGATCATGACCTAAGCTGAAGTCAGATGTTTAATCGACTGAGCCACATAGGTACCCCAGTTTCTACTTTTTTTACTCAGTTGTGAAAAATATGTAAGATTTGAAATGCCTGGTGATTTACTAAAAAAATCAATATAGCAGTTTATTAAACTCTGTGACCAACTCAACTACACTGGATATGAGCTCCTTCATCTTGCCTCCCTGTTACCCCTACATTGTACTGTTCCTATTATCAGAGATAAACTCTCTCTCTGTTCTTGACAACATTCCCACCTTTACCAGGGCCTGTTTCAGTTTCTCTCAAGTTCTGTCTTCAATAACCAAGTCTCCTATAAAATCCTATAGTGATTCTAATGCTTCTTTAGCTACTATACCTGCTGCTTTCTATTACTAAATATCTTAGTGAGTAGTATAACTTCATTTCCTCTCAAAATGAAAGTAGCTTTTTGTTTTTTTCTGATTATAAAATAAATAATTGTCCGGCTTGAAATGGCCAAGTGGGGGCACCTGGGTGACTTAATTGGTTGACCATCCACCTCTTGGTTGCAAATCAGGTCATCATCCTAGGGTCATGGGATTGAACCTTGCATCAGGCTCTGCACTGAGTGTGGAGCCTGCTTAAGATCCTCTCCCTCCCTCCCTCTCTCCCCCCACCCCTCTCCTCTCCCCCACTCATGTTATCTCTTATTCTCTCAAGAGAATAAGAATTCTCTCAATAAGAGAATAAGAGAATATAAATAAATAAAATGGTCAAGTGAAAATCTTTTCACTTCATCCTTTTCTCATAAGTTAGCCCAAAACAAGGAAAAATCAGAAATTAAAATACAAAGCTTTTATCTTCAATGAGACTAGCAGATATCTATCACCTGAATCACAAAATATGAGGACAAAATATGAATGGAGGACCAATATCTGACTCAGCAACAGAAGAGGTACCAACAGAGAGGTAGGTAACAGTAGGCACAGAAGTGACATGAATGAGAAGCAAGCCAACAGAGTGGGCGAAGTCCAGGAACCAGAGGCACCAGGTACTATAGAAAATGTGGGTGGAGAACAGGGTGGAAAATGGAGAGGTACGTACTTCCAGCAGATGTATAGCTCTGGTTCTTACTCCTACATTTAGAGGAGATGGGATATTTATCATTTGGAGAAACTGAACCAGAGAGGCTCAGGGCTTTGGATACCAGACACAGGGGTAGAAGGGAGGTTGGGATTAAAATCAGAATGAAAGTTCCTGCCTCCTTCTTCAATCTGGCTTCCAGAACTCCAGCATCCAGACTCGTATCTCCTAATAGGGAATTAAAAGAGACTTTGCCAAAGAATGGAATGGACAAGGAGAAAAGACCTCTAGATGCTGACACCTGGGACTCCTCCAATAAAAAGCTGGAAGGCCACCCAAGCATACAGAGAAGCTTGCTAGTCCATAAGCCCCACCTACTCACAGCTGTCAGGCAGCATTGTTGTGCTTCATTCACTCTGGAATATGAATGAATAGTCATAGGTCATCAGACTTTTGAGGAAAGTCTCTAACAGAAACTAAAAAAACATTGAGAACTGAAAGAAAACAATACCTATAAAAAGAGCAGAAAACAAAACTGATTTCTTCCAAGTTAAAAGAAGATATTACATCTATGAATGAGCAAGAGAAGTATGGGACAATCAGAGAATAAGAAAGCTTTGGGAATTAAAAATATGATTACAGAAATAAAATATTCAATAGGAAAATTGGAGGATAAATTGAGGAAATACTAGGAAGTAGGAAAAAATGATTAGAAGAGATAAGAAAACTAGAGGAACAATACATACATTTCATACCAAATAACAAAATAAAGGGGGAGAAACTATACAAGAAACCACATTAGGAAATTTCCTAGAACCAAAGTACATGAGCCTCCATAATGAAAGAGCTTTCAGTACCCAGCACAATGGGGCAAAATACACAATGGGCTATATTATTCTAAAATTTTACAACCCTAGAGATGAAGACATAATATAGTTAAGAGAGTAGATCTCACGTTAAGCATTCTTACCGTAGTTAAATAAACAAATAAGACTAAGCCAAAAAAAAAAAAAAAAAATTAAAAAAATAAAAAACAGTCTTCTTGTGGGAAAAAAGTCACAAAGGAATGTAAATAAAATGGCATCTGCTTCTCAATAGTAATATTAGGAGCTAGAGGCTAGTTTTGGAATCTAGAAGCTAGTTTCCAACTTTGAAGAGACAACCAAATTATCAATCAAGTATCAGGATAAGAGGGGCACCTGGGTGGCTCAGATGGGTGAGTGCTCAACTTTGGCTCAGGTCATGATCTCACAGTTGATGAGTTCGAGTCCCACATCAGGCTCATTGCTGTTAGCATGGAGCCTGCTTTGGATCCTCTGACCCCCTCTTTCTACTCCCCCCTCCCGGCTTTCGCACTCTCTCTCAAAAACAAATAAGCATAAAAAAAAACAAACACAAATTTCCAGACATGCAAAACATCAACAATTTTACCTCATACTGGAAGATACAGTCTTCTAAAATTAGAGTCGTACAACACATCAAAAGATATAACACAGGAAATAAGACATTTAACATAGCAGAAAGGAAATCTGAATTCTTAGGGTGATGAAGAAGGAAAGTCTCTAGACAACAGGGTATCCAGAGCAACTAGTCGATAAAATTACACAAGGCCATAGGCTCCAAAGTGGAGGATCTTGAGGAAAAAAAGAAACAAAATAGAACTGACTTTCCCCTGCTTGTGCTCTCTCTCAAAATAAATAGACATTAAGAAGAAGAAGAAGAAGAAGAAGAAGAAGAAGAAGAAGAAGAAGAAAAAGAAAGGGGTGCCTGGGTGGCTTAGTTAGTTGAGGATCTGACTTCAGCTCAGGTCATGATCTCGTGGTTCATGGGTTCGAGCCCCACATCAGGTTCTGCGCTGACAGCTCAGAGCCTGGAGCCTGCTTTGGATTCCGTGTCTCCCTTTCTCTCTGCCCGTCCCCTGCTTGTGCTCTGTCTCTCTCCCTCTCTCTCAAAAATAAACATTAAAAAATTAAAAAAAAGAAAACAGAATTGTAAAACACCTGACTCAGCCATGAATGATATTTACATATTCACCAAAACTCTGATATAATTGAGAAAACAAAATGAAAAGAAGGAAACTAAAAGAGTTAAATCCTCATCTATCATGAGAGAAACTCAACTGATGTCTGTTAACTGATGAACCAAGAAAGAGAAGTATAAGCATATGATTTAGAAATATAAAGGTAAATATCAGAAAAACAGAGATTGAAAGTAGATGCCTCTGGGATGGGTTCAATTGCAGTATTTCTTAGCTTATCTAAACTTCCAGTTTAATTTAAATTTTAACCTAGACACATATATTGTTTTGATAGAAATAATAATAATTCATACTCACTGGGACAAATTCAAACTAAGCTTCAAGTTATCAGGAAAAACCCAAAATTATCCATAATCCTACCACCCAGCAGTAACCATTTTAACATTTTCAATATCTCTATGCATGTATATGACAAGGATGCAGTTCCACAGCACAATGACAATGGGCATTAGTAATATGGTTTGAGTCCAGTTTATTTTATACTAGCCATATCACCTGAAACCTCAGTTTTTTCCATCTGAAAAATGGAGATATTAATGCCATCTATTTCATTAAGCTGTTGGGGATTAAACAGAATAATGTATGTTAAGTACTCAGCCAGATCCTAAATGTATTAAGCACTCAATAAATTTTTTTTAAAGAAAGATATTAGATATATTGTTTTATTAAGGTACGTAAGCCAGTTAGTTTAACAGAAATAGTTTATAATGACGAAAATCACAAGAATACTTCTGTCTCTAGCCAAATTCTAACTACAAAGTTTATGAGCAAATATAATTTTCAGGAGGATAACAAAATGTTTCAAAGTGAAAAGGGATCAATATGCCAGATATAGCTGAAACTCAACAGACCACGAAGCTAGAGAATAATTTGACATTTTCCCCCAGAGAACTAGTTTCCAGCCTTAATAAAGTTTACCTGCCAACATAACAGGTTTACTTCGGCAAGGCTTACCAACTTGTATATGCTAGGTACCTATCAGTTAAGTATCTCTGGATTTTAGGTTAACTGTTCTTATGTGTGTAAATGCTGTAGGTGTCCACAGAATAAAATGAAATACCATTGCCCTAGATGAATTTTCCATACATTTATCTGTACTTTGAGTTTGTGCACAGAAAATCTTGACTTATTTTCAAAAGTATCTCAGAACTATAGCCTTATATAAATTTCACATAGCTATTCTTTTGCTAGAAAATTGAGTTCATCTTCAGAAGTTCATCCCACTTTTATAAATTATTGTAAAAATTTGATTTGGTAAAACGTACCATATCAATATATGTATATGGGTTAGAATGTCATTTAATGTTGTAATCTTCAAGGTAGTAAGAAAATTTAACTTCTACTTATATTTGTATAAATAATAGAAAAATTAAAATTTATTAATATTGAATACATGGTTGGCAATGTTCCCATCACTTGTTGTCAGATGGTTACGTGCTGGATGGTGTGCTGTTCCTGGGAGAAGAATAGGAGTTCCAAAAAGTTGAGGACCTGATGCCAGCCCTCTCCAATTCTTTGTTCACCTTTATGGATTGCACCTGCTTCCATGTTACTGGAAAAGATTTATGGATTATATTACCTTAAATAAGTGAATCTTCACAATACTTTGTAAATAGACACAATGATGGAAATTTTATAACATACTAGGTTTGCTAGCTACCTCAGAGCAAAGTACTTAAGTTGTTGAAATTGAAGATGAGTTATGCATTTTTCTTTCACAAAATGACAGGTGTTCTAAAATTGATGATCTTTATTTACTGGGATAAGTTGCTCTCAGCAGCTATTTAGCAGATATATGAAGAAAGAAAGGCAAAACAAAATATCTAAGTGGTCATTTCATGGTATAGGTAACATCTTAATTACTATGAAAGTAACTGCTTAAAGAAAACATGCTATGGAGAAATCTTTTTATAAAAAAGATATTCAAATTTCCCTATTACATGATTTTTTTTACAAAAATGATAAAAATGCATCATGTATATAAACTCTCACATCCTTACACTTAAGATGCATGGAAAAATAATTTTCTAATCTCTTCCACAAGTTTCATTAAACCTTAAAATTCTTAAAAGTAAAAAAATTAAATCACACTGTTACCAATAAAAATAACATTAATTTTTAGTGAGAACAAAATTATTTTTATTGTTATATTTTTCAAGACTAAAGATGAATTTTGGAGAAGTGCTTTGGTGTCTTGCCTATACAGGTAAAATCTGAATGTAAAAAAAAAACTGTAGGGTTCTAAATCTGAACAAATCCTTTCATATAGCCTATCATTAATTCTTGGAATTTTATGTACTTTGCATAAACGAAGCAGAAGAGACACAAATTCCTAAGAAAGTAGCTTTACTACCATTTTAATGTAGTATAGAAATCAAAGATGATATTTTATTTTATTTTTTTTTTAATTTTTTTTTTCAACGTTTATTTATTTTTGGGACAGAGAGAGACAGAGCATGAACGGGGGAGGGGCAGAGAGAGAGGGAGACACAGAATCGGAAACAGGCTCCAGGCTCTGAGCCATCAGCCCAGAGCCCGACGCGGGGCTCGAACTCACGGACCGCAAGATCGTGACGGCTGAAGTCGGACGCTTAACCGACTGCGCTACCCAGGCGCCCCATAAAGATGATATTTTAAAACGTGCTGACAAATCAAAGATCTTTGTTGGTAACTGCAGAGGTGTTTTTTGTTTTGTTTTGTTTTGTTTTGTTTTAAGAGGGTGAAAAAAAATCAGTTGGGAGAAGGTTGCTTTGGCTTTTGATTCAATAATTAATTTGTTATGAAGGCAGCTAAATTACATTGCTCTGGGGAGTACACAGTGACATCTTTCAAAAAAATTATTTCTTTAAAAAAAATTTTTTTAAAATATTTATTTATTTCTGAGACAGAGAGAGACAGAGCATGAGTGAGGGAGGGGCAGAGAGAGAGGGAGACACAGAATCAGAAGCAGGCTCCAGGCTCTGAGCTGCCAGCACAGAGACCAACGCGGGGCTCCAACTCACAAACCATGAGATCATGACCTGAGTCGAAGTCAGTCTCTCAACC
Organism: Herpailurus yagouaroundi; assembly: GCF_014898765.1. Lineage (NCBI taxonomy): Eukaryota > Metazoa > Chordata > Mammalia > Carnivora > Felidae > Herpailurus > Herpailurus yagouaroundi. Next base: position 31,515,333 of record NW_024412396.1, on the reverse strand, counting down.
AACTGAGCCACCTAGGCGCCCCCCAAAAATTATTTCTTAATAAGCAAGAGGCAAATATCTAAAAAGCAAATTTATATAAAAGTCATTTTCAAGAAAGCAAGTTCCCAGATTCAGTAACCATTTGATCCCAAATACTACCACTAGTTGCAAGGATGGTGAAATGAAAATGAAATCCAACATGAACATTCTACAAGCAAAAGCTTTAAATAACATTTAGTTAGTTCTACTGAATAAGGTCAGATAGGTGATTTTAATTCAAGATTTCTACAGAAAACTGTTAAAAAGCCAGTAATTAAAAGGTTAAACTTCATCAATCTGGAAAACTCATTGTATTCTTTATAATGCTGGATACCAGAGCATTATTGTATATATTAATTATTCATTGAACAAGTACTTTATCTATAATGCTGATACATATCTAAGACCAGAATTCATGTGAATACTAAATTAAAATAAATTTGATCCTAATAGAATTATTTATTACACTACATTAAGAATTTAAAAATAAATTATTACTCTGGTAGTAATTCAGACCTGGGAATTTCTTACCAAATTCATGATTCCAAAGTTTACTTGCCATTATGTGGCCCAAAACTCCCTGAAAGCATTCTGATCATAGTCTGTGATATTTGAATTAGATTCTGTGGGTCATAGTCCTTAACATTTGATCATAGTCTGATACTTAAGGAGGATTCTGTGGCACATTTAGGGCCCACAAATGGAATACACTGGATAGTAGATGACAGATGAATTCCTTGAAATGTTAAGAAAAAAATGTGAAAAATAAATTTGTTCATATGAAAAAATCTCCGAACTAAAATACATTTTTTTCTCACTACAAAAGCAATACAGGTTCATTTTTCAGTAAATATTTTTAGTGTCTCTTTTATTCATGCTACCAAGGAAGGGCTCACGAGACTTAATCCGATTAAAAAACAAAACAAAACAAGCAAAAGGAATTATTGATTAGTACCGCTACATTCTCCTCTTCTCCCCACTCTCCATTTACTTTCCCAATTATAGGTTGCTTATGTCACTGTCCCCCAATCTACTTTTGTGGACACTAGTTCTAAAAGATGTTGGGGCGCCTGGGTGGCGCAGTCGGTTAAGCGTCCGACTTCAGCCAGGTCACGATCTCGCGGTCCGTGAGTTCGAGCCCCGCGTCAGGCTCTGGGCTGATGGCTCAGAGCCTGGAGCCTGTTTCCGATTCTGTGTCTCCCTCTCTCTGCCCCTCCCCCGTTCATGCTCTGTCTCTCTCTGTCCCAAAAATAAATAAACGTTGAAAAAAAAATTTTTTTTTAAATAAAAAAAATAAAATAAAATAAATAAAAAAATAAAAGATGTTAATACACTTTCTAGAGAAATAGGGGTTTCTTTGACAAACAAGTTTAGTAATGGCTTCCCCTCTGAAAGATCATGTTGCATATTTTGTAAAGGTTCTGAGAGGTCCTTCAGTTAAGAAGCCTGGTTAAGCCCTAGTTTCCTATACTTGGCTTACAGAAATCCTTCTAGAGCACATTTTAGGGGAAACATTAACTTGGTCTAATATTTAAATGATTGTACATTCCCTGAGCCAAAAAGAAATGTCTGGGAACCTGTCACTGAAGAAGGTGAGTAAAGAGAGCAGAAAACTAAGCTGGCAGTACCTAGACTTTTAAAAGTGGAAGGACCTTAAAAGAATCTCAGAAACCAGAACCTTTAAGATAGAGAATTGCAACTCTTTAGGGAATAAACTAGATTGAACGGATGTATTTTTTCTTTCCAATTTGTAATTTTTAAATATAAAAACAATATATGCTCAGTATAAAATATATGGAACATTCAGACAAGTTTAAAAAGGAGGAAAAAACTATAATTCAATTACCTAGAGACAATCAGTTTAGACATTTTAGCTTATTTCCTTGCAATCTTTTTTCCTATGAAAGAAATTTAGTCTAAAGAGAAAATTTTAATGTTTTAAAGATCTATAAAAAATTAATAATCTGCACTTTTTCACTACACTATATTTAAAAATGAAGCATGGTGGGGTGCCTGGGTGTCTCAGCTGATTAGGAGTCCAACTGGTGAGTTTGGCTCCAGTCATGATTTCATCATTTTTGAGTTTCAGCCCCACATCGGGCTTTGCATTGACAAGTGTGGAGCCTGCTTGGGATTCTCTCTCTTTCCCTCTCTCTCTGCCCATCCTCTGCTGGTGCACACGCTTGCAGTCACTCTCTCTCTCTCTCTCTCTCTCTCTCTCTCTCGTTCTCTCAAAATGAATAAATAAACTTAAAAAAAAAGTGAAGCATGGTGCAGATGAAATAGCATAAGGGTCTAAATCATCAAACATGGGCTAAAATTCAGAATTTGTCACTTACTAGTTATGTCACCTGATTTTTAAAATCTAATTTAGCTTCAGTTTTCACATTGTAAAATCTGGATAACGCAAGCTGTCTCCTGTTTTCACTGCCAGGATTAAGGCATATGAAAATAGCATAGCATTGAGCTTAATGAAAATACATATTTGCTACTTTCTATTATTATTCAGGACTTTTCACGTAGAAGTTAATTTCTAAAAACGAGAGGTTGGAAAGTTGCAAAATTTTTAAAAAGTAACAAGAGGAAACAGGCCATCTATAAGGCTAGAAAATCTACACAAAAATATACCTCGAAAATCTGAGATGGAGGAGGCTTCAGCATCTGAAATATCATAAAACACTTTATGTTATTCCTGATATTAAACAGTGTCTTTTTAGAAAGTTATAAAACTTTACAAATTCTTTATAAAAATATTATGGGTATAAATAACCAAACTTTTAATTATTAAATAAACTGTAGTTTCTTGCAAGCTAACTTAGTAAATATATAGATTTCAACAGAAATAGTAGGTAGGTTTTTTTTAAACTAATTATAAATTATTCTTTCCACTGTTTTACAATAATTACATATGCTTACATTTTAGCCTGGGTGATGTTTTACCTATGCTAGTTGTTAGCAAACTACTATAAGATGATTCTTTTAAGATGATTCATTTAAATAAAATGCTTTAGTGTCCTGATATGTTTTATTAAATTCTAAGTTTTATGGCAACAGTTATGATTTGGAGAGGCAGTATAGTAGACTACCTTGAACCAGAAGGAAAAAGATCTGTGCTCTAAAAAAAAAAAAGACATGTGCTCTACTTCTAGTTCCGACATTTGGTAGGAGTATGACTTTGGACAAACCACAATCTTTCCAAATCTTGGTTTCTTCATCAATAAAAGAGTGATTATATTTGTCTTGCTGTGTAAGGATCCACTATCCATGTTAACAACATAATCAAATAGTATGGCTGTCTTTAGCCACAGGAACTGGATAGCTGGAAATAGAACTTTTACTATATTGCCTTTTACACCTTAGGAAGTTTATACATATGCCAAGTAATATTTACTCCAAAAATTAAATAGCTGGTAAGTTTCAGGACACCTTCAGAGATACACAAATCAGATTTCTAAACTGTCTTCGTTGTTATTTTTTTCAATACTCTGTTCCCTTCAGTTATTTTAACCTTCTCTTCCAGCCTTCTTTCACATAATTAGTGATTTTTACATCGAGTACATATTTTATTGAAAAGGCATTTTTTAAACTCCTTCCATAAGGTAATACTGATATACTTCTCAGATAAACGGAGTCTCTCCGAGTAAATGATATAGATAACACTCATCACCATCAGCAGAATGATAATATATATTCGTGTTCTCTCACCCTATTGCCCTTGAGAACAGTATTTGTGAACCTAAGGGTTCTAAAAGTGGTCGCAACAGAGCAAAGCTAATCTTCATTGCATTGAAACTGCGACCTTCGGATCATTTTCAGTGAGTTCATTCAGCTACCCACTCCTGTGAGACACACACTATGAATGATAAATAAATCCATTTGGAAAATTTTAACAGCCAGATCAGTGACAGCTACAATGGATTTTTTAAAAAAGCTATGTTATCCTAAATAACCAAACAATTTTGCAAACATTTAAGTTACATGCATTTCATTACTACACTAATACATGTTTGAATGTCAGTTTCCATTAACAAGACCATGAACTCATTGACATTAAAATTTGCAGGCTTTTGAACGAGAAATGGGACTTGTGAAAATATTATACTCGCAAAAGTAAGAATACATCTTTTAATGTTTGAAAACTATTTTAAAAATTTTGCTTAATGATTTAAACAAAAATAAATTCCAATTTGAATAAAAACATTAAGTACCCACCCACGCACCCTGTTAATAACACCAGACATTAGTAACAATTAGTTTTATACATCCATGAGTATCTCCTATATACTATAACAATCAATGGAAGTAATGTCTCCATTTTAGAGATGAGGAATATGACATTCAGAAAAAGTAAAGCATATTCAAGGTCATACAATGAGTAACTGACAGAGTGAAAATTAAAACCTACAGTTGTTTAACTCTAAGGCCCAAGTTCTTGTCAAACGTGAAATTTGTAAAGGAAATTTTTCTTTAACCTATGAATCACAGGGCCTGATTGCTAAGACAGAGTGAAGGGAGAGAAGTACAGACACCATTCAGAGTTTAAAGTTACATGGTGTTATAGATATCATAGTTAGGTCATTTTATACCTATAACTGTTGGTCCAATTTATAGATTCTTAGGCTGAGGTCTGAATATTACTACCTTGAAATCTCATCATGATATACTCAGTATAGAGACAAATATTATCAGAGTTCATCTTTAATCCCATAGTTTATCCAGTTATATTCACTTGGATAAAAAAATTACAAATCAGTCTATGTTAAAACTAACAAATGATATCCAAATAAAATTAAGTCACTCAGAAAGAATCATCTCAGGTATCTTTTGCTGTTGCGGGAAATCAACAATAGGTTGGCTATTTTCCCATAAATCCCAAGTTCATTTTTGGCTCATCATTCTTCCTCTTCATTCATATACCAAACTTAAGTATCTAGGAAGCCTACTGGGAGCGCTAGTACTCAAAACAACTCTTCACACAATGCCAAGACCTTAAGAACAATAGCAAGTTTGTGTAACTGTGCAACTTTTCACAATGGGACTAGATTAAAAAACAATGGGGAAATCTCTATAACAAAAAAAGTCTCATTTATGTCATAAACTAGTGTCCGATGGAGACTACAAGGTGGGTACCACAAAAATATGCAATTGTGAAGGTATTCAACAGAGACTGGTCCACCAACATGGGGACACAATCTAAACCATAAACTTAATGGCCAAGACCTTCGCGCAGACTGCAAGCAGCGAAGTATTCAACAATATATTTTAGTTCTGGCTCTTCTTTTAGATCTAAGTACTCACTCCAGTGAACTTCAGGTCGGGTCTAAACGGGGAAACCCAAGTTACTTTCTTCTTCTGGGATATAGATATAGATATAGATATAGATATAGATATAGATATAGATATAGATATAGATATAGATATAGATATAGATATATATAAAGAGTACCCCCCAAATAAGCATTAATGTACGGGCCATACCTCCAGAGACAGAACTAAGATTAAAGTCTTCCCTTCTTTATCTCCATAGAAACGACAAGGTGAGGGCGCGAAGGATGCCAAAATGAAAGGTTTGGGAAGAGTCTTGCTCTCCCGGGGAGAAGATGCTCAAATACCTCATTCTTTAGCAGGGCCCCACGGAGGGGCTGGACAAGTTCAGGAACTCGGATATGGTTGCATGTTAGGAGAGCCTGGAAAGCGGTAGCAGACCCCAATCGACAAGGCCAGGCAGCAACCACCCTTCCCCCACTCACCTCTCAGAGCGCAGCTTAACTGGGGCTGTCCGAGTAACTGCCGCCATCACCATCGCCATCACTCTGGGTACTCGCTAAGGTGAAGGGAGGCCCAGTCACTCCTGCACCTCCTGTAGGTCCTATAAGGCGGATGCCTTTCTGCAAGCTGACACCCCTCGGCGCTGGGTTCTGGTCTCAGAGGATGCGGTCACCGCCTCCACCTGCTCCCAAGGCGCTGCCATCACTTCCGTGTTCGGCACCCTCCCTTTCTTCCTCACTCCCCCAAGCAACCGGCTTTTTCCTTTGCAGGCGGCGCGTAGCTGACGCCACCACCCGGCGACTTCGGTCTTGCTCTGCGCCGGGCGTGGGCGGTCGGGCGGGCCGGCGCAGGCGCAGTGGTAGCGAGCACGCCAGAGCGCGGGAAGCGGCCCGGCGCGGGCGTTTGTTCCACGCTTTTCCTCACCCGCGTAGCTCGGTTCTCTCGGTGAGTACCCCCTTGCGCTGCCAGTGTCCTTACAGCGCACCGAAGGGAAACGTGTCCCCTTCCCGGCTAATTGTCTGGCAGACCCTCTGCTCTGTCTTGTTTGTGCCACTCGGGTGGGGGAAAGGGGGCCACCGAGAGACTAACTTCCCTGCTTCTTCTTCAGTCACCGGCTTTTCCTCCCCTTTAAACTAATACTAGTTTTGATAAAACATTTTTAGGTGGGTAGAAGGAAAGATGCCTGCCACCCAGAAGCCGATGAGATTTGGACATACCGAGGGACACACAGATGTCTGTTTTGATGATTTGGGGAGGTAAGGTACTTTGAGAAACGAAAAAGAACGTTTGAGGTGTAAATATTACAAAATTTATTGTTCTGCGTCAGATAAGCAGCCTAAAATGACGCAACCAGACAGAAAAAAGACAGAAGTCTAAAATGGCACATGTATTTTCCTTAGGTTTATTGTTCGATTCGGGCCGTCCTTGTAGTTTTAGTATGTCTAAAAAGTTAACGAGTGTAAAATCTTACTTCCAGAGGAGTTGGAAAGATGTGAGCTTTCTCCCATATTTATCTTTTGTTCACTTGCCCTCTGCATCCCACGTGATTATTTTGTCAGATGGCTAGCTGCCTTTCTCAAATTCAGTGGCCCTTTCTGTCGTTTTGGTGTTGCGTCTTTCCTTGGCTTTTGTGATACTATTTCCTTTTTTACTGTTTCTAACTTTTGACTTTTTTCCCCCCAGCTTACTTCCTTTGCTTAATTGATTGTGATCTTTTCCCAGGGTTATTCTGGTCTCTTTTTTATCTTTCTAAATCTCATTATTCTGCAGTACTATCCAGTTTCGTGGCTTCCACTGTTACTCCTATATTGATTGATTTATTGAAAAAATATTTGCGTGTCAACTCTGGTGGAGGCTAGAGATACAGTAGTACAAACAAGTCTCTTCATTGACCTTAGAGTCTTTTTAGATTGACCGACATTCTGCACAGATTAATCACCACAGTGAATGTACGTTTAGAATTATACTTAGCAATATTAAATAATAGGTATAATGATAAGCATATATGAAGGAATGTTGATACAGTTTGGAAGGTGGGGAAGGTTTCTCAGAAGAAGTGTTTCTTGAGATGAGATCTGAAGATTGAGTAGGTGTTAGGGAGTATAAAGAGATGGGGGGTGGCAGTGGGGTGGTGGTGTTGGCATTCCAGGCAGAGGGAACCCTGAAAAATTCCAGTGGGGTAGGGACCATGGTATGCTCAAAGGACAGAAAGAAAGCTAGTGATGCCAAAATGTAGAGTGTGATGCAGAGGTTGATGAGAGATGAAATCTGTGATGGTAAGCAATGGGCATCCTATCCAAGACCTTCTGGGCTTTATTGAGGAATCTTGTTTTCATTTTAAAAGCCATAGGAAGGTATTAAAAACTTGAAGCAGAGAGATGTGATCAGACTTTTTTTTTTTTTTAGTGTTTGTTTATTTCTGAGAGAGAGACAGACAGAATGCAAGCAGGGGAGGGGCAGAGAGAGGGAGACACAGAACCCTAGGAAGGCTCCAGGCTCTGAGCTGTCAGCATAGAGCCCCACGCGGGGTTTGAACTCATGAACTGTGAGATCCTGACCTGAGCTAAAGTCGGACACTTAACCGACTGAGCCACCCAGGCATCCCCAGACTCTTGTTTTTGAGAAGTTATGTGGAAGATGAAGTGGAAAAGTAGAAGTGGATGCAGAAAGACTGAGGAGGTACCTGCATTAGTCTTGTGGAGTGTGATGGAAGCTTGGACTAGAGAAGACATGACATGGAAAAAGGAGGATGCATTCAGGAAATATTTAAAAGGTAGAATCAACAGGATAGATCAGACATTAATGATGAAGGAGATGGAGATGTCTGGGATCACATCTATGTCTCCGGGTGTTACATTTGGGGAGATGACAGTGCCATTCACAGATATCTGAAATGTGTGGAGAGGAGCTTATTTCAGAGGTAGAAGAAGAGTGGAGATTATGAGTTTACATTTGAACATTTGGAATATTTCTTTGAGATATTCAACTAGAGGTGTAGTCAGATAAATGGGTCTAAAGCTAAGAAATGTGAGCTAGAAATAGAAATCTGTATCTTTTGCTGATGTCTCCTGGAGTTAAGGATTGAGGTCTTGACTGGAAATCTAGATGTGGAAGTTAATAAATAGATGTTTAATGCTATGAACTTGGGTGAAATCACCTAGAGAGGGAGTAAATGTAGTTGCGAAAAAAAGTTTAAGGGCTAAGCCCTCGGACACTACAAAATATTTAGAGATCCAATTAAAGAAGGAAGACCCAGCTAAGGAGACTTCAGATGGGCTGGCTAGAAAAGTAGAAAACAAGAGACAAGAATGATGTCTAGAAGCCAAATGAAGTAAGCATTTTAAGGAGGAGGAAATAATAAACGATGTCAAATGCTGCTGGTGGGTCAAGTTGAGGACTGAGAATTTACCATTAGATTTGGTAATATGGGTGATCTAGCTTTTGTTATGGAGTGGTGAGAATGAAAACCTTGTTGCAGTGTATTCATAAAACTGGAAAGGGAGGAATTAGAGTTAGCGAGGATGGCACTCAAAGAGTAAGGGTAGTTGGATAGGGATGTGAGGTCAGGAAAGGTTTTTGTTTTAATGTTTATTATTTTTGAGAGAGAAAGAGAGAGAGAGCAAGCAGGGGAGGGGCAGAGAGAGAGGGAGACACAGAATTGGAAGGAGGCTCCAGGCTCTGAGCTGTCAGCACAGAGCCTGGCGTGGGGCTCAAATCCACAGACAGCGAGATTATGACCTGAGCTGAAGTCGGCCGCTTAACTGACTGAGCCACCCAGGCACCCTGGGAAAGTTTTTGTTTTTAAAAAAATTTTTTTTTTCAACGTTTATTTATTTTTGGGACAGAGAGAGACAGAGCATGAACAGAGGAGGGGCAGAGAGAGAGGGAGACACAGAATCGGAAACAGGCTCCAGGCTCTGAGCCATCAGCCCAGAGCCTGACGCGAAGTTTTTGTTTTAAAGTGAGAGATGCAGTATATGTATGAATGGCGATGATCCATATCCCAGGGAGGGATAAGTTGATGTTATGGTAGGAAGAGGGAGAATTGCAGGAGTGATGGCCTTGAGTAGGTAAGAGGGATTACAATATAGTGCACAAGGGAGAGAAAGTGGCCAAAGGTAGGAACGTGGTCAAATTCACAAGTGGAGGGAAGGAGCACCTAGGAGGCATAGTGAGAATATGAGGCTAATTTCTACAGACTGCTTCAGTTTTCTGAGTAAAATAGGAAGCAAAGTTTTTAGCTGAGAGTGGGGAGGCTGTGGGGGTTTGAAGAAAGAGGAGTAGATATGAGATAGATGATTAGAAAAGAAGGACCTAGGGGCGCCTGGGTGGCTCAGTCGGTTAAGCGTCTGACTTCGGCTCAGGTCATGATCTCACGGTTGGTGAGTTCAAGCCCCGCGTCGGCCTCTGTACTGACAGCTCAGAGCCTGGAGCCTGTTTCAGATTCTGTGTCTCCCTCTCTCTCTCTGACCCTCCCCCATTCATGCTCTATCTCTCTCTGTCTCAAAAATAAATAAACGTTAAAAAAAATTAAAAAAAAAGAAAAGAAGGACCTAGGGAAATATAGTTAGTTGGAATAGTGGGCAACACTAATGGTCTACTTTAGGTTAGCGATCATGAATTTAAAGTGAGATCAGACAACCTAGTTATGTGTTTTTTGCTAGCCACGTTTAGCTGCAAATGTTACTTACCAATGGGCATAGAGTTGAATTTAACCACGGTTGGGGTTTTGTCAGGTAAGTATGACAAAGGGAGGGGGTTTGAGGATGATGCAAAGAAGTGATTTTAAGAACAGGTTGTGGAATCTAAGCCAGATTAGGAGGGATGTGAGAATTTGTGAGGGAGTGAGAGATAGTGAGAAGTTAGTTTCAATAGATTGTAGATCCTAATAGAAGTAAAAAATGGTTGAAGTTAAGATATTAAGGGTACAGGTAAAAAGATTAGTGATTAGGATGATTGAAATTGAAATTATGAAGAATTTGCAATATTGGTAAAGACAAAATCTACTGTATGACAATGGGAGTCTGAGATGAAGTGAAGGACAAGACTTAGTATAAGAAGGCTTCGTGTATATGGATATTACAAATACTAAGAATTATGATAGGAATAGTGTTGTTCAGAGCACCTGGGTGGCTCAGTGGGTTAAGCATCCGGCTCTCAGGTCATGATCTCACAGTTAGGAGATAGAGCCCCGAGTCAGGCTCTGAGCTGCTAGTGTGGAGCTTGCTTGGGATTTTCTCTATCTCTCTCTCTCTCTTTCTCTCTCTCTCTCTCTCTCTCTCTCTCTCTCTCAAAATTCACAAATAAACATTTTTTTTAAAAGGCATAGTGTTGTTAGGGAATGACAATGAACCTTGTGCTAAAAATCCTTAGGGAATATGGGAGATTTCTCTTTAGGAATTTGTAGGTGGTCTCAAAGCAGTTTTTTGCCCCCCCCCCCTTTTTTAAAGAGAGTGGGGTGTAGCAATAGAATGGAAGTGGTAATGAAATGGAACGAAGGCCCACTGACAGGCCCCAAAGGAATGTAGAAGAGAAATCAACCACCTTTAAAAATTTCTTTTAACGTTTATTTATTATTGAGAGAGAGAGAGAGAGAGCATGAGCATGGTAGGGGCAGACACAGAATCTGAAGCAAGCTCCAGGCCCTGAGCTGTCAGCACAGAGCCTGACGCGGGGCTTGAACTCACAAACTGCAAGATCATGACCTGAGCTGAAGTTGGACACTTAACCGACTGAGCCTCCCAGGCACCCCAGAAATCAACCACCTTTTAAGAGGATTGAAGAGGAATCTGTGTTCTCAGAAGAAGTGTTCAGGAAAAAAGCTGAGGATAGTCTGGTGCCTAACCATGAATTTCATGAGGCACAATGGAAGGGTTTGGGAGAGGTGGTCAGATTAGGAAAAGAACATTGCTCAGTGAGGATGGAGAATCTAGATGGTGAGAAATGCCTTGGTAATCGTTGGCTTCTTGTAGTTATGTCACAAAGAGGATAAAGACATGATATAATTAGTCCTTATACTCAGAAACTTACAGTGGTTTTCTTATCATCTAAACCGGGACACCTTTGGGAATGGGGAGAAGGATTTCAAAAGAATTAAAATTATAATTTTTAAAATTATTTATTGATTAGCAAATTATTCTGTTTTGATAGAGCTATAACATTTCTGTTCAAAAAGTGTTTTGGGCACCTAGGTGGCTCAGTTGGTTAAGCATCTGATTCCCTGATTTCGGCTCAGGTCATGATCTCCCAGTTGTGAGATTAAGCTCCCAGTTAGGCTCTGTGCTGAGCATGGAGCCTGTCTGAGGTTCTCTCTCTCTCTCTCTCTCTCTCTCTCTCTCTCTCTCTCTCTCTCTCTCTCTCTCTCTCTCTCTCTCTCTCTCTCTCTCTCTCTCCCTCTCTCTCCCTCTCCCTCCCTCTCCCTCCCTCTCCCTCTGCCCCTCTCCCTTGCTTTCATGCTCACTCACGTGCTCTCTCTCTCTCTCTCTCTCTAAAATAAACAAAACAACAACACAAAAACCTGTTTTAAAATATTTTTCCTAAAGACGTATTTATGATATTAAAACATTTAAAAAATTTACATTGATTTTCTAAATATTAAACATATAAACATTTACATAAGTAGAATATTCTTGGTACATACTCATCTACTTTAGTCAGTTCTTTTAGCCTGTCTCTAACATGGCATTTTTCTGAAAAATACATTTTTTTCAATATAGTCTTATTTTTATTTTTATTTTTCTTATAAAATTGGCTGCAGTCATCCTCAGAGTTGCATTTATGCTGAGACCTTGAAGTGAGATGAGTTAACTCTTTTTTTAAGACCATAATATTTTTTCTTCTTTTTTTTTTATGCTTATTTATTTGTTTTTGAGAGAGAGCCCCAGCACAGGGGCAGAAAGAGAGAATCCCAAGCAGGCTCCATCCCATGAACTGTGAGATCATGACCTGAGCTGAAATCAAGAGCCAGACGCTTAACCGACTCAGCCACCCAAGTGCCCTAGGGTCATAATATTTTTCAGTATAAGAAAATAACTTTCTTTAGGTGCTCACATACCTGGTAAGCTCAGAAAATTCTACTAACTGGAAGAGTCTTCAATTTTTAAAAATCTATTTTAATTGAAATGGGTAAATCTTTTACTTTCAGTATTTTTATGGGTTCTGTCTTTTTACCTTCATTCAGAGTACCCTTTTTCAATAGTAAGTTCTTCAATATTTTTTACTTTTTATTTTTTTATATTTTATATATGTATTTTGTTTTCTTTAATTCATCAAGTAATTTTTCTGGTTTCTTTGAATGTTTCACAAATTTTAAGCCTACTCAGTTTCATTTTATTTTGGCACAGAATATAAATTTATATAGTTAAAAAGAGGGGTTCCCTCAGAAGATTCTTACAAGTCAAGATATTCCAGAGTACAGTGAGAGAATTTCAAAATGATATCATTCACTCTTTGAGCTTTTAATGTACAAGTTGTTCAATTCTTAATTTGCTTTTGTAGGGATAAATTTTAGTGTCTTCCTGTCCATAAGCTTGGTTTTCATTAACTGCCTTTCACCAAAAGCTTCAAAGGCTTGAGTCGAATGCTTCAAGATCGTTAACTGATTTTGAACAAAATGCAACTAAGACTTAGGGAACTAAGACTTAGGTGGTGGTGGTGGTGGTGGTGGTGATGATGATGATAATAACACCATCATTATAGGACACTTAGGTTTTATAAAGTCACTCTTCAAAGACTCATATATTTTAAAAATCTAATTGATGGGCAGGAGAGAAACCATCTCATGCAATGCTGAAGTATTTTCGTGTATCTAATATCAGTTTGTTTTGAAAATTTTGTTCAGTCATTGTGGGTATAAACTAAATTATCTCAAAATTCAACTACTGTGGCTTCTGTTTTGATTCATACATTTTTATAGTTCATTTGGTTATGAATTATAGTTTCAATTCCAAGTACATTTGTGTTTCATAGATTTCTTAATTTAGTAAGTGCATTGTTTTTACCACAGTGCTGTGCTCTACCAAAATGGATATTACTGTGAAAATTAAGAATTTTATCTTTAGCATTAAACTTTGCAAATGATGTTAGAATTCCCAATAATGTTAGATGTTTTACTTCCACAGAATAAACTTTCAGAAGCTTTACTTTGTTTCTGTGAACTGGAGAGAAAACTAAACCATTATTGGAATCAATCTGACTGATTTTGTATTTAAACGTTGTAATGACATTGTAATAAAACCAGTATCATTTAACTGTTTGAAAAGTTCTTTTAAAAAAAAAGGTTTTTTTTTTTAACATTTATTCATTTTTGAGAGTGAGAGACAGAGCATGAGCGGGGGAGGGTCAGAGAGAGAGGGAGACACAGAGTCCAAAGCAGGCTCCAGGCTCTGAGCTGTCAGTACAGAGCCTGATGTGGGGGCTCGAACTCACGAACCGCGAGATCATGACCTGAGCTGAAGTTGTACGCTTAACCGACTGAGCCACCCAGGCGCGCCGAAAAGTTCTCTTACTAATGGTGACTGCATATTAACAGCTATAACTTTACTCCCTACTTGCACTAGAAAAAATGAAAAATGAACAAAATTAATTTAGAACCACTGTTGTTTGTTCTAGTGCTGAGCTGTTCAGTACAATAGCCTAGCCACATGTGGCTATTTAGATTTGAATTAATTAAAGTTAACTAAATTTAACATTCAGGTCCTCAAGTCACACTAGCCACATTTGAAACCACATTTTAATTGCTCAGGAGCCAAACAATTTCCATCTTCTCAGCAAGTTCTATTGGACAGTACTGAATTATTATGAAAAGTCATGCCTGACAAGATGCCAACTCACTTTCTGCAGCTGCAGAAACATGGTTTTCAGGAAGTTTCAAGATAACTACTAGCTTACAAAGTAGATGCTCAAGTTTCTTCAGGAGTTCTGTGTCTTCTGTCTTTCCTGTGTTTGGTATTATCACAACAGCCTCTGTAGCAAATGTCCACTAACATTTTGTTCATGTTAACATTTTTATTATCAGCTTCTTGAGAAGCAGAAATTTAGTGTTTAATATTTTGTTAAACGTGTACTTGATATCTTTTTTTTTTAGTTTGTTGCTACTGAAAGGTGTTTTATTAAAAGGCATAATCAATAATAAAATGAATGTTTTATTCCTATAGTAAGTGACAAAAACAGTGTCAGAAGAATATTCAGACTACTCTAAAAGTTCTTCAGGGGACTGTTGAGCTATTTTTTGCATATATTTCTCATTAATTCCACCACATTTCACTCTAATATTCTAATGGTACCACCAACTGACACCTGCAACTTTCTACATCTCCTTTGCTGCCTAGCTGGTTGCACCAAATAGTAGGGGCAGCAATATGAAATACTTATCCCATCACCATTGAAGACTGAAAGAAATCGTTCTCTCTAGGGCCTCCTGACTGTTTTCACTTTGGTTTTAATCAAAGTGAACCAACTGTTAACACCTGTTGTCTGTGAAGGGTGGTATTATGTTGCATAAAGAAAGGATTGGAATGGGGAGATGGGTTGTCACTGGTTGCCTTTCAGATTTACCTATGTGATAAAGTGAGAACTCTGTTCGTTGTACATGTTACACTACTAAACAAGACCATGGCAGAAGCTGGAAGTGCAAAGAAGAGGTCTGCCAAACCCACCCAACAAATTTGGATGCATGTAATACTAATATATTTTTTTTAAGATACTATTTATTTATTTATTTTTTAAAGTTTATACATTTCCTCGGTAATCTCTACACCCAACATGGGGCTCTAATGCTCAGCCCCGAGATCAAGAGTCACATGCTCTTCTGAGTCAGCCAGGTGTGCTGATACTAGTATGTTTTAAAGTGAAAAATCGAGGACAGATTACAAACTAGCAGGATGCATAAATCAGGAAAGTCCTGGGCAAACAGACTAACGGTACTCCTATTTACTTCCTATAGAAGGGAGTCCAAGCTCCTTACTCTGGCATTAAGATCATTGTGAATAGGATGACCCCCAATCTACATTTTTTTTCTCAATTTCCTGTACTGTCTGCTAAGTAAACTCCCCATTCTTTACTAACATCGTGTTTTTGTTCATGTGGTTTCCTCTGTTTGGAGCTGCTCTTTTCACCAATCTCAGCATATCTAATTCTACTTGCCCTACTTGCCCTTTGACTTCCCAGTATCTTCTTTCTTTTGAATCCCTCTGATTTTCCAGGTGGGAATTAATCCTTTTCTTCTGAACCTCTATAGTTCTTTATATGGCTTCTCTTTGCCATTGACCATGTTATTTTTGTGTTTTGTTTCCTTTTGTATGTGTCACAACACCTACAGATAGGACACACACCAAATGAATAAAGCACCAGGAAACAAGAGGTTTAAAACAAGATTTGAGAGTTACAGCCAATTGAATAATCAGCTTTGGATAATTGAGTTCTTGTATCCGTCCACTTACTCATTTTACAAACATTTATCAAGGCTTCTATTTGTCAGAGATTGCTTTGTGCCAGGGGCACAATGGTGAGCAAGGTTGACCTAGTCCCTGTTGTTAGATTACACACTCATCTTTCTTACATTATTACAAAGAATTTTATGCCAGGGAGGAACTGTAGGGAACATTAAATTCACCCTTCATTTTATAGAATAGGAGATTAGCAGTCCTCGTTATTGAAGTTTAGGTATGTAAAATAAGAAAACATTGATTAACACCTTGATTTTATTGGGAAAAAAGATAAAGTAGTATTCTAAAAAAATTAATAAGGCTGAAACCGGGTGACCTTTTAATGACTGTGTTTCCTCCACAGTTGTATTGTGACTTGTGGAAGTGATGGTGATGTGAGGATTTGGGAAGATTTGGATGATGATGATCCTAAATCTATTAACGTTGGAGAAAAGGCATATTCATGTGCTTTGAAGGTATTGAAAACAGTTACAGCTAACAATGAGAAATGATACTGCTGTGTGATTTTTATGCAAGGGTGAAGAATATTTTTGTTGAAGTTTTGAATGTAGAGGTATTTTTTGTTTCTCTTATGAAATAGTAATATTCAAATATGTATAATGCCATAAATTTTTACAGGTAAAACCTAAATCTGAATGGCTTTAAAATCTGAATGGTTTAGGGTTCCTGGGTGGCTCAGTCCATTAATCATCTGACTTCAGCATAGGTCATGATATCAACGTTTGTGAGTTTGAACTCCACATCGGGCTCTGTGCTGACAGCTCAGAGCCTGGAGCCTGCTTCAGATTCTGTGTCTCCCTCTCTCTGCTTCTCCCCCACTTGCTTTCTCTCTTTTCAAAAATAAATAAATATTTAAAATGTTTTAAATCTGGATGTTTTATTAAAGATGATTAATGTGTTAATGGTAAACCAGTTAAAATATATGCAAGAAATTATATGTTTTCTTTTGAGATTTAAATGTTCCCTTTTCTCTTTGAGAGAAAACTCCATGGCATTTTCAGGTTTTTAGTTCACTAATTTAGATAACTTGAAGAATCACACTAGAAAAGAGGAATATTCTAGCTTTTCAAGATATTTATGTGTTTCATGTTTCTGACGTTTTATGTAAGGTAAGTCTGGAAATGAGATGTAGGTCATTTGGAGAATGGAGACATGTTTTTCAGAAGGACTTGGCTATCTAAATATTTAAAAACCACTAAACTTTTAATTTGTGATGAATTTTAAGTTGAGTGTATTGTATTTGGGTAGAAAAAAATCTTTTCACAGAAATACATATTTTCAAACTCAGGCTCATTAAAGTAAATTAATGAGATGGTCTTTATTTTATTATTTTTTTAATGTTTATTTAAAGAGAGAGAAACAGTGCAAACGGGAGGGGCAGAGAGAAAGGAGACACAGAATCTGAAGCAGGCTCCAGGCTCTGAGCTGTCAGCTCAGAGCCTGACGTGGGGCTCGAACTCATGAACCGTGAGATTGTGACCTGAGCCAAAGTCAGATGTGATGCTTAACTGACTGAGCCACCCAGGCACCCCTGAATGAGATGGTCTTTAGATATTAGATATTCTTTTTTAAATGGTCACATATAAGAGAAAATATATTCCCAGAAGGAAAAATACAAAAGACTAACATACATTAGATACAAGTTAAATCTCACTAATAAGCAAAGAAGTACAAATTAAACAACTGGAATTTTTTTTTCCATTAGATTGGCAAGGATGAAAAATATCACTAATTCCAACAATAGTGAGGATTTGGAGAAGTATTTGTAAATGAAAAAGACTCACTTGTGGTTTTCTGTTACACTCACACTACTACCATGCTCCTAACACCTCAACCACTGGATGTGTGGATTTTTCCCCCACACCAAACAAATTTCTGTAATATTAGCTGGGTGTCCTATAGTTCAGTTCAATTCTGACACTAGCACAGAGTTAGCACAGACCTCACAGGTTAGGGGCTCAGTGCCACAAGACTGCTCCCCATTTTAGATACAAGTTGAAAGTAGTAAATCCCCAGCTTACCCACAGCATCTGTCCTACTTGGCTACAAATCAGAGGTTCCCATGGCCCCCCCCCCCCCAAAAATGAAATGGTTTCAGTCATTTGCTACAAATAGCTCACAGAATTCAGGCGGAAACACCGGTACCAGTTCATTATATAATGAAGTATTGATAAAGGTACAGGTAAACAGGCAGATGAAGAGATACATAGTATGAGGTCTGGGAGGGTATTTTTTCCCCATGGAGTTGGGGTCTGAACATCCTCCTGGTACGTGAATATATTCACCAACCTGGAAACTCCTTGAACCTCATGCTATTGGGATTTTTATGAAGGCTTCATTACATTGACATGGTTGTTTATTAATTCCATTTCTAGCTCTTCTCCCTTTCCTGGATAAAGTGGGGTAGGGCTAAAAGTTCCAAGCCTCTAATTTTGATTTTTTTTTTTTTTTTTTTTTAAATCAAGAGGCCGGGGAGGGGCAGAGACAGACACAGAATCCAAAGCAGGCTCCAGGCTCTGCGCTGTCAGCATACAGCCTGATGTGGGGCTTGAACTCACAAACTGTGGGTTCATGACCTGAGCTGAAGTTGGATACCCAACCAACTGAGCCACCCAGGTGCCCCATGGTTTGATTTTTCTAATCATGAGCCCTCATTCTGAAGTTATCCAGGAGTCTGCCAAGAATTGCCTCCTTAGGACAAAAGACATTTCTATCACCGATGAAATTCCAAGAGATTTAAGAGCCTTGTGTCAGGAACCAGGGTCAAAGACCAAATATTAGAACAAAAGCTGTTCCTAGTAGTCTTATCAGTTAGGAAGTTTCAAGGGTTTTAGAACTCTGCCAGGAATGGGAGGTAAAGGCTAATATCTATTTTCTGTTATTTTACAGTATTGTACAACAGTTGCTGGAAGTGTAACTGGGGAGCTTTTTAAAAAGTAAATTGATACCATACATCAAACTTAGAATGCACATAGTCATTTCTGGCTATTTACCCTGAGGAAATACGTACTTTCATATTTATGTGGACAAGGATATATTAGTAAAACTACTTTTTATAATAGCAAAAATTAGAACCAGTTGTTCTTCAAAAGAGAATTTGTTTTGTAAATTGGTAGAGCCCTGTAATGTAATACTATGCAGATACAAAAAAAAAATGAGGGTGTGGCTATATATCTATCAGCAAAGATGTTTACAGTGAGTTGAAAAATTAAAAAGTTGCACAGCAGCCTGTATTGTATAGTCTTATGTTTGTTAAAATAAAGGATACACAGACATATATATACATTTGCATATGTGTGTAAGAAAGTTAGAAAGATTTAACTCAAAATGTTAACAGAGATTACTTCATAAGAGTAGGGAAACTCACTCTTTGCCCAGAACACTTTCATGTTGTTATTTTTCTTCTAGAGTAAGTATGCACTACATTTATATGTGAAGACTGTAAAGAAGGAAAAAAAGTGGTCTTGTAGTAGTTTCCTAGGGAAGCTGGAACAAATTGTCAAACCCTTGGTGGCTTAAAACAACAGAAAATTATTGTCTCATGGTTCAGAAGGCGAGAAGCCTGAAACCAAGGTGTTGGCACGGTTAGCTCCTTTAGAGGCTCTGAGGGAGTCTGTTCTATGCCTCTCTCCTAGCTTCTGGTCGTTGTCAGTAATCCTCAGTGTTGCTTGGTTGGAAGAAACATCGATCTGTGCCTCCCATGTTCCCATTGCCTTTTTCTCTGTCTTTGTGTCTCAAATCTCCTCTCCTTTTTCTTATAAGGACACCAATCATTGGATTTACATCCTTAATTTACCATATCGGCCAAAGATGCTCTTTCCAAATAAGATCACATTCACAGGTACCTAGGTTTAGGATTTAGGCATGCCTTTCGGGGGTCATTATTCAGTCCACTAGAAATCTGATAATCTGCGCTAAAATGTTTTCTTTGGCTTTAGAAATAAAGGTGAAGGTACTTCATTGAAATGACATTACCAAATAACCATGTAAAGTTGACAGCTTTACAACACATTTCATTTAAAACATAATTGTTTATGGTTTTGGAGTCAGTGGTACAGGAAAGTACAGTTAGATGTTTTATTGGATAACAAAATGGAGAAAATATCACTCTAAAATAGTGAAACTGAAATTAATCAATTGGTTAAGTAATAGTTAACGTCTGCATGGTATTTTACGTTGTCAGGGCCTTTTAACAAAGTTATAGAGAAGTATGTGGAATTACCTCTGTTTTATTCATGGGAAAGTCAAAGCTCTGAGGAAGGTCACATGACACAGTTGGTAAGAAACACCGTGGACTAGGGCTCAAGTCAGCTGGTGCTGGGATCCATTCCTGTCAGTCCACCAGGGAGAAGAGTGATCTGACCAGAGCCCTGATCTTTTGGGTATTTTCTTTTTTGTTTTTCTTTTTTTCAATTTTACTAGTTGACAAAGTACTGATAGTGATTTGATTTCTCAGTAGATTGGTTGGAAATTGATTTCAAAACAAGTCCTTTGTTCAGGTCTCCTGGGTGAGGAAGTATAGATATACTTTAATATTTTCATATGAATAGAGGGCTAGTTAATGTGTTATTTAAAAATTACCGAAATTGTTTATTAGAGCTGAGGGTGCTTCGTTGATTTTACTGAGAGATCTGTCTGTCAAGTAAAGCACAGCCAGGTTGCATAATTCCTGTATATGCACACAGATAGTGGGTGTTTCTGCAGTTTTGCCAAAGAATATGTAGCATCATCAGTGTTGTCTTGAGTTGGTTATAGTTTTTCCTTGATTCTCTTGTTTTCACATTAAATTATTGTTAGCGTCAACATTATAGATGTAGTCTTTTGTGGATTGTTTAATTACATCCAGTAGTTACAATGTAGGCATAAACAGTACTTTTTACCAGTTTTCCAGTATTTGAAGATAAGTATATATTGTAGTTCAAATCTGAATCATCTGTACTGTTACTTGAACAGATGTATACATCTTCCCAAATTTTTCTGTATAGTAACATGTCACTGTATTACTAAGTTCTTTTTCCACTGGAGTGAGAGCAGGTGCTATAGATAGAGGGTCTTACATGTTCAAATATGGCTGAGATCTGTTGCTATAGGATATTCATTAACAAACTTGAGTATTTGGTTTTTTGGCAGTT
Organism: Herpailurus yagouaroundi; assembly: GCF_014898765.1. Taxonomy (NCBI): domain Eukaryota; kingdom Metazoa; phylum Chordata; class Mammalia; order Carnivora; family Felidae; genus Herpailurus; species Herpailurus yagouaroundi. Next base: position 31,494,470 of record NW_024412396.1, on the reverse strand, counting down.
ACCATTAAATCTAAATTAATAAATTGACCATATGATTTATCAGAGCCCCTCCTAGAGAAGTAATAAAATTAAGTTTCCAGGGCAGATACTTTACCTTTTATGATTCTTAGCTAAAATCTCTGCAAAGCAATGGTCTCTGCTGATCATTTTCATATCCTAAAGTTTTCCATTTATTTAGTGTTCTTAATTTTTAAATTTAATTTTATTTAATGTTTATTATTAGAGTGCATGTGGGAGCACAGGAGGGCAGAGGGAGAAGAAGAGAGAGAATCTTTTTTTTTTTTTTTTTTTTTTTGAGAGAGAGAATGAGAGAGAGAGAGAGAGTGAGTGTGCATGAGCTGGGGAAGAACAGGGAGAGAGGAGGAGGGCGAGAATTCCAAGCAGGCTCTGCACTATCTGCACAGAGCCCAACTTGGGACTTGAACTACTAACCATGAGATCGTGACCTGAGCCAAAATCAAGAGTCAAACACTCAACTGACTGAGCCACCCAGGCACCCTGGAAGAGAGAGAATCTTAAGCAGGCTCCATGCCCAGTATGGAGCCCAATGTGGGGCTCATTCTCACCACCATGAGATCATGACCTGAGCCAAAATCAAGAGTCAGATGCTTAACTAAGTGAGCCACCCAGCCACCCCTAATTTAATTTTATTATTTAAAAAAATTATTTATATTTTTAACTCCAGTATAATTAACGTATAGTGTTATATTAGTTTCAGGTGTATGATATAGTAATTCAAAAATTCTATACATTATTCGTTGCTCATCATTCTAAGTATACTCTGTTTAGGATCCTCCTACTCCACCATCTTTCTGTCTAGTGTTTTAAGGGGCACCTGGACAACTTGGTTGAGTGTCCGACTCTTAATTTCCGTTCAGGTCATGATCTTGCAGTTCGTGGGATCAAGCCCCATGTTGGGCTCTGTTGGCAGCGTGGAGCCTGCTTGGGACACTCTGTCCCTCTGTCTCTACCCCTTTCCCACTTGCGTTCTGGCTCTCTCTCTCTCTCTCTCTCTCTCAAAATAAATAAACATTAACAAAAACCACCTTTCTGGGGCACCTGGGTGACTCAGCCTGTTAAACATCTGACTTCGGTTCTAGTCATGACATTGCAGTTCATGAGTTCGAGCCCCACAGTGGGGTCTGTGCTGACAGCTCAGAGCCTGGAGCCTGCTTTGGATTCTGTGTCTCCCTTTCTCCGCCCCTCTTCTGCTCATGCTTTCTGTCTGTCTGTCTCTTTCTCTCTCTGTCAAAAATAAATAAACATTGGGGCGCCTGGGTGGCGCAGTCGGTTAAGCGTCCGACTTCAGCCAGGTCACGATCTCGCGGTCCGTGAGTTCGAGCCCCGCGTCGGGCTCTGGGCTGATGGCTCAGAGCCTGGAGCCTGTTTCCGATTCTGTGTCTCCCTCTCTCTCTGCCCCTCCCCCGTTCATGCTCTGTCTCTCTCTGTCCCAAAAATAAAAAAAATAAACGTTGAAAAAAAAATTAAAAAAAAAAAAGTATTTTAAAAAATAAATAAACATTAAAAAAACAAAACAAAACATAAAAAAGCCCCAAGAACCACCTTTAAAAAAAGAAAATCCAGAGGCTAAAAATTTGGCTGGTGAAGGGGGAATTAAATTATATAAAGGTGGTAAATAAATTTTTCTTGCTAATAGACATTCAGGAAAGTTGTATACTGAGTGATGATTTTTCTCTTGACATTAACTACATTTATAAGATTTTTTTTTTAACGTTTTTTATTTATTTTTGAGACAGAGCGAAACAGAGCATGAACGGGGAGGGGCAGAGAGAGAGGGAGACACAGAATCGGAAGCAGGCTCCAGGCTCTGAGCCATCAGCCCAGAGCCCGACGTGGGGCTCAAACTCACGGACCGCGAGATCGTGACCTGAGCTGAAGTCGGCCACTTAGCCGACTGAGCCACCCAGGCGCCCCTATAAGATTTTTTAAATAGGATTGTTAAGTGTGAAGAGACTCTCAATTGATTTGGATTTTTTTTTTTGTAATATTTCTTTTATTTTTCTTTTAGAATGGGAAATTGGTCACTGCAGTATCTAACAATACTATTCAAGTCCACACATTTCCTGAAGGAGTTCCAGATGGTATATTGACTCGCTTTACCACAAATGCAAACCATGTGGTCTTTAATGGAGATGGTGTAAAAATTGCTGCCGGATCTAGGTGAGGCTCTTTGATACCAGAAAAGGAAGTAATACTAGAACAGAATGGTCATGTGTTGGTTTCAGGGTAGCATTTTCAGGACTTTGCCCTTTTTTTGTTGTTGTTAATTTTTATATTCAAGTGTTCAGTAAAGGTTTTTGAGGACAACCTACTCTTTGTGAATTGAGATACATTGCTTTGCAGACAACCTGTTCAGTAAATGCTGAAACAGATTAGGGAAACATAGTTTGATACAAAATTTCAAAAATCATTAGGGTAGAATGTGGACTGTACTGTAGGATTTTTGTTGTTTCTCTTGATGCTTATTTGTCACAGGAAAAAAAAACAATTAAATTACTGAGGTGGAGTAAAAGGCATAGTACTTTTAAATATGGTTGAGGAGTGCCTGGGTGGCTTAGTTGGTTAAGCATCTGACTCTTGATTTTGGTTCAGGTCATGATCTCACGGTTTGTGGGTTCAAGGCCTGCATGAGGCTCTATGCTGACAATGCGGAGCCTGTTTGAGATTCTTTCTCTCTCTCTCTGCCTCTTTCCCGCTCTTGCTCTTTCCTTCTCTCTCAAAATAAATGGATAAACTTTTAAAAATTAAATAAATATTATTGAGACTTTAAAAAATGGTCGTGACTTTAATTAATTGGTAAATAATAGAAGCTTAAGATGTAACTGAGGAAGTCACTTAGGAAGTATTTCTATTTTTAATTTTTTTTTAATTTTTATTATTTTTTAACGTTTTTATTTAATTTTGAGAGACAGGGAAAGAGAGTGCAAGCAGGAGAGGGGCAGAGAGAGAGGGAAGCAGAGGATCTGAAGTGGGCTCTGAGCTGACAGCAGAGAGCCTGACCAGGGGTCAAACTCAACGAACTGTGAGATTGTGACCTGAGTGGAAATCAGACACTTAATGACAGCCATCCAGGAGCCCCAGAAAGTATTTGTATTTTAATGGGAAATCTTGAATCGTGTTTATGGTATTTTTACAGAGCAAAATTAAAAGGTAAGTCCTTAAATTTTGATGCCAAATTTTACAAATTGCTATAAAAAAATTACGGCATTTATTCTTGAAATATTTGAGTCAGGTTTTAGGAGAGGCTTTGTATTGACATTTATATTAATGCCTGTTATACATTACTCTTACTGTTCACAGTGATTTTCTAGTCAAAGTTGTGGATGTGATGGATTGCAGCCAACAGAAAACATTTCGAGGACATGATGCCCCTATTTTAAGTCTTTCTTTTGATCCTAAGGACATCTTTCTGGTAATCATTTTTTCCCCTTTGTTTGTTTTTCTTCAGTATGTTTAAAATTATAAGAGAATTAGAATATTTCACACAGTTGATAAAAAGGCTGTTTGATTTATCAGTTGAACCAGTTTCCATATAGTATTATGGTTGTAACTATAGAGAAATTTATTGTTTTATTTCTGCAGGCATCAGCTAGTTGTGATGGATCTGTCAAAGTGTGGCAAATTTCAGATCAGGTAAACTTCTCAACTTGAATTTAAAACTTTTTGCTCATTTCTGTCATAAATGGGGTGTTACATATCATTGGGCTAAATTAATTTTTTTTCTTTTTAGTTTTTTTCTTTTGAGTAGCATTGAATACTGTTTCTGTGATCAAATCCTATGATAATCTAATGCAAAAGTGTGTTGAAGACTAATTCCTTTTGTACCCAATCACAAGGGAAGCAATAGATTTATATTTCATTTTTAGGTTTTATAAATCAGTGGGGAAAATTCAGTCAATGTATATTTACAAATGAACTACCATGTGTAGGGACCTTGATGTTGGGGATACAAAAACAAAGACATTGGCCACACTTTATTTGGAGAATCACATAAACGACTTATTCTAACCAACCTGTTAAAAGTTTTGAAGGAGATATCAAGAAAGTGCTCTCTAGATTGGCACA
>NW_024412396.1:31449287-31490374 GCF_014898765.1 Herpailurus yagouaroundi | reverse complement strand
AAAAGTTTTGAAGGAGATATCAAGAAAGTGCTCTCTAGATTGGCACAGGGAACAATTAATTCTTCCTGAGGCATTCTAGAGATCATGTGGCTGATGAGAAAAATATCCCCCACAGGTATGCCTCCTCAATAGGCACAGTTTCTTCCCCTCATGTTTGAACTGTTCAGAAGGGTTGACTTTGACACCTTAACATTTTCTAGGAGATCTCTTAAATTTATTTTTGTAGACACTTTAATATTTTAATGTATTGGGGTTTTTGTGTGTGTGTGTACATTTATTCAGAGTATATTGTTCGCTTATTCTATACAGGAAATACTCTAATTATTTAAGACTTTTGCTCTTTATACCTGTGAATTACTTAAAGTAATTTAGTCATTTCATCATAATTAGATGAAAGTGAATTCAGTTGCTTTTCTCTTAGCCATATATCAGTTTGAAGAAATCACCTATTAAATTTATTCTATTCTGCATATCTTTTTGGAAGAAATTTAGTAAAGAGAAATAAATTTCTTTTTTAAAAATCAGACATGTGCTATTAGTTGGCCACTGCTACAAAAATGCAATGATGTGATAAATGCAAAATCAATCTGCAGACTTGCTTGGCAGCCAAAAGGTGGGAAGGTAAGTGACTCTTATTTTTCAACCTTTGTTTTTGTTATTTCTTCTAGTTCTTGTCAACTTTGGATGTGAGAATAGTAGAATTAGTTTTTGGTTTTTTGTTTTTTTTTTTATTTTTATTTAAAAAAATTTTTTTTCAACGTTTATTTATTTTGGGGACAGAGAGAGACAGAGCATGAACAGGGGAGGGGCAGAGAGAGAGAGGGAGACACAGAATCGGAAACAGGCTCCAGGCTCTGAGCCATCAGCCCAGAGCCCGACGCAGGGCTCGAACTCACGGACCGCGAGATCGTGACCTGGCTGAAGTCGGACGCTCAACCGACTGCGCCACCCAGGCGCCCCTAGAATTAGTTTTTTAAGTTTTAGCTATTTTATGTAGGTTATAAGTTTTAGTGCCCCAAGCCAACTAATTAATTCTGAAATGTTTTAAGAAATGTTTTAACTTCATAAAGGTTTTTTCTGAAGAGTACATTTTGAATGAATTAATGTCATATTCTTCTTTACATTGTATTTAATGGAACAACTCTGGAAACAGTCTTGTTATGTCTGCTCTTTCTACTACCATTTCACATTTTGGAGGTAGTAACTGATGGTAGAAAGATAGAACCTGCTTGAAGAGAGGAAAGAGAATGAAATGCTTGAATATAAGGAGATCTTAAGAAATCAATGGAGGGAAAAATATTACTAATAAGAAAATTCAATAAGGTAGCTGGAAACAAACTAATACACAAAACCACTAGCAATCATATATAAATAATAGCCATTTAGAAAACATGGTGTGTAAAAAAATGATGCATTTACTGTGAAATCAAAAAAGGTGAAATAACTAGGGATAAACTTACCAAAAATGTGAAAGAGCTATAAAAATTTTAACTTGCTATCAAGAGCAGTCAACACAGAGCTGTTGACTATCAAGAGCTGTCAACACAGAGACCGACGTGGGGCTGGAACCCATGAACTGTGAGATCATGACCTGAGCCGAAATCAGGAATGAAAGTCACCCCTCTATGTGTTCTTGTAGAGTCTATGCTTATGTGTACCTTTGGGAAGTAGAAATAGGATTTGGAGATGGGAGGGAGACTTTATTTAATCTATGTCCTTTGTATCATCAACTTTTTTTTTTTTTAAGTTTATTTACTTATTTTGAGAGACAGAGAGGAATAACACTCGTGGGAGGGGCAGAGAGAGAGAGAATCCTGAGCAGGCTCCATACCATCAGTGCGGAGCCAGACACTGGACTCAAACCCACGAAACCATGAGATCATGACCTGGGCTGAAATCAAGAGTCGGATGCCTAACTGATTGAGCCATCTAGATGCCCCTATGTCATGTGACCTCTTAAGATTACATTCTGCGTTTAAGTGATAGTTGTAGAATTTAGGATTTATTTTTCTTTGCTTATGAAACATTAATTAATTTAAAAATCAATACAATTAACATAGTTTTTCTGTTCATAAATAATACTTTTTTCTTTTTGTGATAAACATAGAATATACTGATTTTATTTTTTCTATTTGCTTGGAAGAATATGTAAGTCGATAAGTTTCCTTTTAAGATGTTTAAAGCATTCTGGATCTATTTCTTTCCTTTTAGCAAATGAGATGAATTTTTACATCCAAAGGGCTTAGATTCCTGAAAAGCAGTATTAAAAATACATAACTATAAGTACTCTGGTTTTCAGTGCAAGCAAATAGAGTGATCATTCATTCTTTGCTTATCAAAATTTTAAGTAGTTTTCTGAGTTTTTAGTTGCCAATTAAAATACAAATTTGCTTTTATGTTTTCTAGGCTTATTTTGATGAACTTTTTGCCTTTTTTTTCCCTCTCAAATTTAATTCATTGTAAATTTTTGTTTAAATCATTTTTCTTTCCTAATAGTTACTGGCAGTTCCTGTGGAAAAATCTGTTAAGCTATATAGAAGAGAAACTTGGAATAATCAGTTTGATCTTTCAGATAATTTCATCTCTCAGGTAAGTTTTATAAGTGACACTTTGAATTAGCTAACAGGAATATTTCAGGTATACTTGGACTAAATATAATCGCAGTTAAGTGGTGTTGGAAATGGAGAACAATGCCAGATTGTTGTTCATGTGTCCAACTTTGTCCCTCAACCTGTCTTCATTTAGCCAGTAACTGGACAGTAGATAGGTCTTTGCTAGGTCTTGTCTGAGCTTTCTCTTTGTGAAGTTGGTAAGAAAATTTCTTAATTTATAAGAAGTCAAATTTAACTCTAACATAGTATTAGAACATGTTATTTTCACATGATCAGTAATTAGCCTTTATTGTTAAATGAGTTTTATTGAGACTTATGATCATGGACTCTGGAATTTTAGAGCAGGAAAGGTTGTTGCTCTATATTCTCTCTCTCCTCTTATACACACCCATTCGGCACGTAAGGAAACAAGAGGCCCAGTAGGTCAGCAGTGGGTTAGTACAGTTCATTTCACTTACTAGTTCTCTTCATCTTGGTGATGACTGCTAAGAGGATACCTTTTGTTATCTCTCTAGGATAATAACAGTTTTTAGCTTTTGCTTTTAAAATTGTGCCAGCATAATTTTCTCATGGTAAACAAAGTAATAACCGCTTAGTGGTAGTTGAATTATTATTGAAAAAGAAAGTTGAATAAGCAAACTGTCTTGCCATTTGTGAATTGATTTAATTAGAAGTTACACAGAATATGGGTTATAAAAATTTGAATTTGGCAATAAGTGTTTATTTTCAAATTATGCAAATTGTTATTTATTGTTTTTCCTATAGGCCCTGAATATAGTAACCTGGTCTCCCTGTGGGCAATATTTAGCTGCAGGGAGTATTAATGGTTTAATTATAGTTTGGAATGTGGAAACCAAAGGTTGCATGGAAAGGTATGATTCAACTTATTTGTTTGTTTGTTTATTTATTTTTAAAAGTAATCTGTACACCCAGTGTGGGGCTTGAACTCATGGCCCCAAGATCAAGAGTTGTATGCTTTACTGACTGAACCACCAGACTGAACCAGCCAGGCACCCCTCTTTTGCTTTTTTTTTTTCCTATTAGATTTTGGTTTGTTTTATTTTGAAATATTACAAATTTACAATTATTAGATTGTCAAAATACGAACAGAGTTAATAGTTTGTTAGAAATCATTTAACGTTTTCTAACTAAAATTTTCCTAAAGAAATGTATAGTTTGTATATTTTTTGGTAGCATTTTAAGAACTCACTTTTTAATTTTTAGGGTGAAACATGAAAAAGGTTATGCAATTTGTGGCCTGGCATGGCATCCTACTTCTGGTCGAATAGCTTATACTGATGCAGAAGGAAATCTAGGGCTCCTGGAAAATGTTTGTGAACCCAATGGAAAGACATCAAGTAGTAAGGTAATAAGTAATATGTGGTGGAATAGTTTCTTCAGTCTTTTGTGGTCATATGGATTTGGAAAACATCACAAAAAACATTACTTTCTTGGAAAGTTATAATTCGTTATTATTATTAGAAGCTCACTAATGATTTATCATAAAGAAAACTGTTTAAACTTGTTTAACGTAATATTTCCCAAATATATTTTACTGAGAAACTTTTTCCCCTCAATATAATGCCTATTAATATTCCTTGGCTTTATAAGGAATACCTTTGTGAAGTACTATTTTAGTATCCTGATGTTCTGGGGATTGTTATTTAAGTAAATATAGATAAAATTAGAGTTAATAATTATAACTTAGTGTAGCCTATCAACCTTTTCAGCTCTGAATTCACTTTAATTCTTAGAGCTATCCTTATATCTCTTAATCCTTAGCCATCCAGCCTTACTAACTAAGTGCTTTAAATAGGCCATCTTGTTTTATACAAGTCCTTGGTTTTGTTCCTTATTCCCCCTGCCTGGCAAATATACCCAGTCAAACTTAAGTCTTTGTTTAGAGTTCCAGTTAAAGATCGTGGACTTAATACATCCATTTATGTCTGCTCAGACAACCTGATATTACACTAAAATTACACTAAATAGTTCTTTTTAAATGCATAATCTGATAAAGTTAAAGAAGACAGTTGAAGTGGTGATAGTAACAAAATTTTGGAGGCTGAAAAACAGAAGCATGATTGGAAACTAAGTTTAGCTTCTCAAAAAGTCAAAAAATTGATTCCAAAGACTGCAGTTGGGGGAAAGCTGGGATGCAGTTCAGCTTGCCTGACTGAATCCTCAATGATTCAGAATTTGGTAGCACTAGTTACTTCTAGAAGTGAGGCTAAAAATAGGAGGGTTGGTTTAATGAACAAGTAGATGTCTCCAGTCTCAACATTGGTGTGCATAGCTAGGTAACTGCCTTCCTTCACCGCCATGTATGTTCTGGCAGGATGCTGGAGATTAGATCTCTGGAAAAGGTAAAACAGAGAAGGTCTTTGGTCAGAACACTGGGTACAGTTGAACGGCACTGGGCAAAAGAGGAATACTGTACTGAAAAGGATTAAATGAAAGTGTATATACTTGAATGTTAAAATTCTCAGCTTATTTTTCATCCTTGACTCCTAGAGCGCTGTCAGTCAGTCTTAGGTTTTTCAGGCAAGAGATTGGAAGAATCGTCTTTGGAGAATCTATCCAAGAAGAAAGACCTAAAGAGAGAGAAGATTTTTAACTCCAGGAAAAAAGTTGTAAAAGAAGGGAAAAGTGATCATTATATACCACATTTATAAAATGAGGATAGGAATAATGCCTACTACCTAGGATTTTATTGTGAGGATTATATCAGTTATGTATAGAATTAGAACAGTCTCTAGCACAGTTTATAAGTGTTGCTATTATCTTTATTTGACTAGGAATAGCATTTAAATGGTCATAATAATCTAATTCCTGCATATTGATCCAACCAAAATGAGAATTTATATATTGGGAGGATATACATAAATATAAGAGAGTAGGGGTGGTTGAGAATTATAACAAATCTTCATCTTTCCTAATATAGGGAAGTTAATAGGATCGATTAAATAGATAATGATTAAAACTGAAACACTATTGTGTCATATGTCTAAATGTAGGAGTTTAGAAGCATTTGTTTTCTGTTCTCTTATTTCATTAAACATTAGTTTTCTAGAACACAATCTTATGTACTCAATCTAAAATATTTGTGATAAAGTTCCTTTTCAATCTTTTTAAATTTTTTTTAATGTTTATTTTTTGAGAGAAAGGCAGACCGTGAGTGGGGGAGGGACAGAGAGGGAGACCCAGAATTTCAAGCAGGCTTCAGACTCTGAGCTGTCGGCACAGAGCCTGATGCGAAGCTTGAACTCAAGAACTGCGAGATCATGACCCAAGCTGAAACCAGGAGTTGGATGCTCAACCAACTGAGCCACCCAGGCACCCCAGTTCCTTTTGAATCTTAATGGTGCTATCATTAGAATTTTATACCATACTTGGGGTGCCTAGATGGCTCAGTCAGACTCTTGGTTTCAGCTCACGTCGTGATCTCACAGTTTGTGAGACTGAGCCTCACATCAGGCTCTGTGCTGGCAGTGTGGAGCCTGCTTGGGATTTTCTCTCTCCCCCACCCCCCTCTCTCTCTGCCCTTCCCCCACTCACACTCACTTGCTCTCTCAAAATTAAAAAAAAGTAAAAAAATAATTTTATACCACAAGTTTTCATTGTCTTAATTAACATTTGTACAGTTTTCATTCATGCTATAGGAGTCACTTGTGAGCTCTACAGTGTATCTGCTTACTATTCACTTTTTTTTTTAATATGAAATTCATTGTCAGATTGGTTTCCATACAACACCCAGTGCTCATCCCAAAAGGTGCCCTCCTCAATGCCCATCACCCACTTTCTCCTGTCTCCCACCCCCCATGAACCCTCAGTTTATTCTCAGTTTGTTTTTTTTTTTCAACATTTATTTATTTTTGGGACAGAGAGAGAGACAGAGCATGAACGGGGGAGGGGCAGAGAGAGAGGGAGACACAGAATCGGAAACAGGCTCAAGGCTCTGAGCCATCAGCCCAGAGCCCGACGCGGGGCTCGAACTCACGGACCGCGAGATTGTGACCTGGCTGAAGTCGGACGCTTAACCGACTACGCCACCCAGGCGACCCATATTCTCAGTTTTTTTTATTTTTTATTAAAACAATTTTTTTTTTTAACGTTTTATTTATTTTTGAGACAGGGAGAGACAGAGCATGAACAGAGGAGGGTCAGAGAGAGGGAGACACAATCTGAAACAGGCTCCAGGCTCTGAGCTGTCAGCACAGAGCCCGATGCGGGGCTCAAACTCAGTGGACCGCGAGGTCATGACCTGAGCAGAAGTCGGCCACTTAACCGACTGAGCCACCCAGGCGCTCCAGTTTATTCTCAGTTTTTAAGAGTCTCTTATGGTTTGCCTCCTTCCATCTCTGTAACTTTTTTTTCCCTCCTTCCCCTCCGCCATGGTCTTCTGTTAAGTTTCTCAGGATCCACATAAGAGTGAAAACATGGTATCCATCTTTCCCTGTAGGACTTATTTCACCTAGCCTAACACTCTCCAGTTCCATCCACGTTGCTACAAAAGGCCACATTTCATTCTTTCTCATTGCCAAGTAGTATTCCATTGTGTATATAAACCACAACTTCTTTATCCATTCATCAGTTGATGGACATTTAGGCTCTTCCCATAATTTGGCTATTGTTGAAAGTGCTGCTATAAACATTGGGGTACAAGTGCCCCTCTGCATCAGCACTCCTGTATCCCTTGGGTAAATTCCTAGCAGTGCTATTGCTGGGTCATAGGGTAGATCTATTTTTAATTTTTTGAGGAATCTCCACACTTTTCCAGAGTGGTTGCACCAGTTTGCATTGCCACCAACAGTGCAAGAGGGTTCCTGTTTCATAAAATACCTAGGAGTAAACCTAACCAAAGATGTAAAAGATCTGTATGCTGAAAACTATAGAAAGCTTATGAAGGAAATTAAAGAAGATACAAAGAAATGGAAAAACATTCCGTGTTCATGGATTGGAAGAATAAATATTGTTAAGATGTTAATACTACCCAAAGCAATCTACACATTCAATGCAATCCCAATCAGAATTGTACCAGCATTCTCGAAGCTAGAACAGGCAATCCTAAAATTTGTAAGGAATCACAAAAGACCCCAAATAGCCAAAGTAATATTGAAGAAGAAAACCAAAGTGGGAGGCATCACAATCCCATACTTTAGTCTTTACTACAAAGCTGTAATCATCAAGACAGAATGGTATTGGCACAAAAACAGACACATCAACCAAGGGAATAGAATAGAGACTCCAGAATTGGACCCACAAATGTATGGCCAACTAATCTTTGACAAAGCAAGAAAGAATATCCAGTGGAAAAAAGACAGTCTCTTTAACAAATGGTGCTGGGAGAACTGGACAGCAACATGCAGAAGAATGAAACTAGACCACTTTCTTACACCATTCACAAAAATAAACTCAAAATGGATGAAGGACCTGAATGTGAGACAGGAAACCATCAAAACCCTAGAGGAGAAAGCAGGAAAAAACCTCTCTGACCTCAGCCGCAGCAATTTCTTAATTGACACATCTCCAAAGGCAAGGGAATTAAAAGCAAAAATGAACTATTGGGACCTCATCAAGATAAAAAATCTTCTGCACTGCAAAGAAAACAATCAAGAAAACTAAAAGGCAGCCGACAGAATGGGAAAAGATATTTGCAAATGACATATTGGACGAAGGGCTAGTATCCAAAATCTATAAAGAACTCATCAAACTCCACACCTGAAAAACAATCCAGTGAAGAAATAGGCAGAAGACATGAACAGACACTTCTGTAAAGAAGGCATCCAGATGGCCAACAGGTACATGAAAAGATGCTCAACGCCACTCCTCATCAGGGAAATACAAATCAAAACCACACTGAGATACCACCTCATGCTAGTCCGAGTGGCTAAAATGAACAAATCAGGAGACTATAGATGCTGGAGAGGATGTGGAGAAACTATTTGTTTTTCAAAGTGATCTTATGGGGCACCTGGCTGGCTTAGTCTAGTAGAGCATTGCAACTCCTGATGTCAGGGTCATGAGTTTGACTCCCACATTGGATGTGGAGATTACCTAACAAATAAATAAAGTGATCTAAAAAATCATTTACAGTGACATCTAGTGTTTGCAATGGTATGTTCATATTCCTAGGAATGAAGGATTAATGTTGAATTTCCTTGCCTCCTTTATTTTTTTATTGGTTCTATCCATTTACTTTTATAAGCATCAAAAAAAAAAACCCACAAAAAACTAGCTTTAACTGAGATAATTGAAAGCAAACATATCCTACCTAAGCAAAATAAAACAAAATAAATTTAAAATAAAAGTAAATGAATGGGGTGCCTGAGTGGCTCAGTCAGTAAGCGTCCAACTTCAGCTCAGGTCATGATCTCGCAGTTCGTGAGTTCGAGCCCTACATCGGGCTCTGTGCTGACAGCTCACAGTCTGGAGCCTGCTTCAGATTCTGTGTCTCCCTCTCTCTCTGCTCCTCCCCCACTCACACTCTGTCTCTCTCTCTCAAAAATAAACATTAAAAAATTTTTTAAAAAATAAAATAAATGAATGACTAATGAGAGACTTTGTAGGAACTTATAGGTCACTTCTCTGGAGAATGACTTTTGAGGAGTAAAACCTTGCCTTGTATTTGGGTATATACAGTATTTTTTTATATGTCTGTTGTACACTCTTGTCCCATCCATAAATACTATAAGGCATTTAAAATAAGGACTGGGGGGCCTGTGCCTGGGTGGCTCAGTCTGTTAAGCGTCCGACTTCAGCTCAGGTCATGAACTTGCAGTTTGTGAGTTCAAGCTCCACGTCGGACCCTGTGCTGACAGCTCAGAGCCTGGAGTCTGCTTTGGATTCTGTGTCTCCCTCTCTCTTTGCCCCTCCCCTGCTCATGCTCTGTCTCTCTCACTCTCAAAAATGAATAAATGTTAAAAAAAAAATTAAAATATGGACTAAGTCTCACAGAAATATAATTCTTATAAATACATTTATTAATTAATTCTTGTTAGGGAATTTACTTACTTGGTAGAATATATAGGTGCACATTACAGAATTGGCTTTTGAGTAATTGCATTTATTTAAATAGTTCACTAATCTTTGTAATTTGTATTAATTTGTTCAAGGTCTCTAGCAGAGTAGAAAAAGATTACAGTGATCTTTTTGATGGAGATGATACAAATAATGCTGGTGATTTTCTAAATGACAATGCAGTGGAGACCCCTTCTTTTTCAAAAAGAATTATAAATGATGAGGAAGAAGATGACGACCTCATGCTGGCTTCAGGTCGTCCTAGACAGCGAAGTCACATTCTAGAAGATGATGAAAATTCAGTTGGTATGTATTGACTTTGTGGATGTGATGATTCATCCTGTCAATTGATATTTTACAATTTTTTTATTAAAACTATTATTTGAAGTCATTATTAAGTTTGTAGAATGTAGCTAACGTAGTGGGTAGAGGGAAGTATGTAGTATTAAGTACTTATGTTAAAGAAGATTTCAAATCAATTATCTAAGCTTCTGCTTTAGCAAATTAGAAACAGAAGAAGAGATTAAACTCCAAACTAGCAGAAGGAAGGAAATAAAAAACAGAATTCAATGATATTGACAACCAAAAGCTGTAAAGAAAGTCAGTGAAACCAAAAGCTAGTTCTTTGAAAAGATCAGTAACATTTTTAAACCTTTATTGTGACTGATCAGAAAGAAAGAGAAGGCATAAATGACTAATACAAGTAATGAAAGGGGGCTGTCACCATAGATTGTATAGATATGTACTGTCCAGTATGGTGGCCATTAAGCCATCTGTGGCTTTTGAGCACTTGAGATGTGGCTAGTTCAAAATGAGATGTGTTATAAGTATAGAATGCAACCAGACTTTGAAGACAGTATGAAAAAAAGAATGTAAAATATTTTAGTCATTTTTTAACATTGAATACATGTCAAAATTATAATACTTTAATACAGTATAATAACATTAAACCTTTTTTTACTATTTAAAATATGGTTACTAAAAATTTTTAAATTATATATATAACTCCTATTTCTGTGAGATAGCACTGCTATTAATAACAAAATAATAACAATAGTATGACCAATTTTGTGCCCATAAATACAACAACTTAGATAAAATGGACAAATTCTTTGAAAGACATAAGCTACCAAGCTAACTCAAGAAGAAATAGGGGCACCTGGTTGGCTCAGTCCGTTATGTGTCCAACTTTGGCTCAGGTCATGTATGATCTCACAGTTCATGAGATCAGCCCATTGGGCTCTCCGCTATCAGCACAGAGCCCCCTTCAGATCCTCTGTCCCCCCTCCCCTCTGCTTCTCTCCCGTTTGCATGCTGTCTTTCTTTTTTTTTTTTTTTTTTTTTAATTTTTTTTTTTTTTTACGTTTATTTATTTTTGGGACAGAGAGAGACAGAGCATGAACGGGGGAGGGGCAGAGAGAGAGGGAGACACAGAATCGGAAACAGGCTCCAGGCTCTGAGCCATCAGCCCAGAGCCCGACGCGGGGCTTGAACTCCCGGACCGCGAGATCGTGACCTGGCTGAAGTCGGACGCTTAACCGACTGCGCCACCCAGGCGCCCCTGCATGCTGTCTTTCTCAAAGATAAACATTAAAAAAATTTTTTAATAAAAAGTAATACGAATAATAGTGTCTGTTAAGGAAATTGATGTTACAGTAAAAAAACCTTCAAATAAACTGCTAAAATAGCACATTTGATCATTGTCAAGTAAAATGCCAAATACATTTTATGGCGGTAAATTTTGCTACATTTAAATCATATAGGGTTTTATAGGACTGGAGTCCTTAAATATTTGGTCTCCAGAGTTTATTACACTCTTAAAAACTTTTGTGGACCCCAAAGAGAATTATTTATGGAATTTATATACTGTTATTTACCATGTTAGAAATTAAAACAAAATTTAAATATATTTATTTACTTTTTAAATTTTTATTTATTACGTATGTATGTATGTATGTAAACATAAGTAACATTTCAAATGAAAAACTTAATAAGAAAAGTGGCATTATTTTACTCTTTTGAAAATTTATTCCATGTCTGGAATAGAAGATAACTGAATTCTTTCATGCTTCAGAATTCATTCTACTGACAAAACGTGTTGTTTTGCTTAATTGCTTAAAGTATGTGAAGAATATTCAGGCTCAACACAAACATGTAATTTGAAAAGGAAGTATTTCAATAACCTATTGAAATAATTGTGGATATCCTTTGCTACTGTACCAAAACTCAACAAGTGATCATTTCATAAAGATTATTTGCAGTGTGGAATCTGAAAACTCTCCAGTGAACTTTCCAACTATATTATATTAAGATCCATTGGTCTGACTTGAATGGATCTTTTAGTTTACCATGTTTGATTTTGAAATACATGCATTGGTAATTTAGAAAATACTGGTTCACTGAGGTTTGCAGGCCTTTGTAATACTGATACATTATCTAGGATTGTATTTGTTAGTATCATCACCAATCTTGTCAGAAGTTTTTAAATATTAGGAAGCAGTCAAGCTCATGGTGGCAGGTAAAAGTTTTCTGATTCTTGCTTGAAAACTCAAATTTTATCATTGGCAAGAGATTGTGTCAGTTATTTTTCTTAAATGACCAGCCTACTTCGTTATTTTCAAGAAAATGTTGACCAAAATACCAAAGTCAGCATAATCATACTTTATCTGGCATTCTTTCAAGTAAAAATGGTGTTTCATGAGAAAATCAACAGTTCAGCTTACAACTCATTTGTACAAATGGTTTCTTTTTTTCTGAGGCAGACATCACACGTCTTCATGCACACTTCTCATTTTAGCACAGAGAACATTTTTTAAAAATCTGTGCAAAGATTAGGGTTTAATAGAGTTGATATTTTTACTGCAATTGAGTGGTGGTTAACAGTGAGTCGACTGCTAATACAGATGGGTGCCGCTGCCTGGATTTATGTCACAGCACCGACAGTTTTACCCTCTACTGTTTTTGCACCATTGCTGTTAACATTAACACAGTGGAGGAGGCAGATAGCATGTTAGTATTATTAAGTATGAATGGAAAATGTTATTTGGATTTTATAATGCTTTTTTTTTTAGGTCATTGGTATTTATGATTCTCTAAGTATAATTCTTTGTTTTCTAGATGTTACAATGTTAAAAACTGGTTCTAATCTTCTCAAGGAGGAGGAGGAAGATGATCAGGCAGACAGCATTCATAATCTACCACTTGTAACATCCCAAAGGCCATTTTATGATGGGCCGATGCCAACTCCCCGGCAAAAGCCATTCCAGTCAGGTTCTACACCCGTGCATCTCACTCATAGATTCATGGTAAGCTTTGGATCTACACTTCACTTCAAAATAGTTTTATGTTATATATTATGTTATGTTATGTTATGTCATGTCATGTCATGTCATGTCATGTCATGTCATGTCATGTTATATTATATATTCTTTTACCGTTAAGAATTTTTTCTCAATATAGTTAGTTCTGTTTGGTAAAAAATATTTTTAAAAACCTTGATTAACTGGCCTACAGCACTTTGGTACAGAATTTTGTGGTTTATTTTTTTATGGTTAATTCAGTTTTAATCTTATTTCAACCTTATTATGTTAAATAAAATTCTGCTTTGCAGAGTGACAAAATGAACATAAAGTTAATATGACTGTATATCTTGCAGTACCTCTTGGTTATACTTCCAAACTTTATTTCTCATATTAATTTTTATATAATAGTTTATACTGATTCCAAAACACTAGTGAGAAGATGTTTTTTAGAAGACAACTCTTAGTATGATATATTAGAAAGTGATAAGTGCTATGGAAAAAAAACCTCTCTGCCTCTTTTCCCCATCCACCCCACTGGAATGTAAACTCCGAAGGATAAGAGATGTTTCTGTTTTGTTTATTGATAGAACTTAGAACAAGGTATGGGGCGCCTGGGTGGGTCAGTCGGTTAAGCATCCAACTTTGGCTCAGGTCACATCTCACGGTTCTATTTGTGGGTTCAAGCCCCACGTTGGGCTCTATGCTGACAATGTGGAAGCCTGCTTGGGATTCTCTCTCTTTTCCTCTCTCTCTCTGCCCCTCTCCAACTCGCACTTTCTCTCTCTCTCAAAAATAAATAAACTTAAAAAAAGAGCAAGGTATGGCACAGTAGGCATTAAGAATATATTTCTAGGGGTGCCTGGGTGGCTCAGTTGGTTAAGCGTCCGCCTTCAGCTCAGGTCATGATCTCACAGTCTGTGAGTTTGAGCCCTGTGTTGGGCTCTGTGCTGACAGGTCAGAGCCTGGAGCCTGCTTCAGATTCTGTGTCTCCCTCTCTCTCCGCCCCTCCCCTGCTCATGCTCTGTCTCTCTCTGTCTCAAAAATTAAAAAAAATAAAAAATAAGAAATTAAAAAAATATATATTTCTAAAATGGATAAGTGAATATATTAGCTTTTTATTTTAAGCTTGAGAGTTAAAAAGTTTAATATTTTTATTTGTTGGTCATTTGAGGTTTTCCACCTCATGAGGACTTTGCCTGGTATCCACCTGGCATAAATTTGTAGGTAAATATTAAAGTTGATGTTTTATTTTAATAAGACTTTTTGTTGCTGTCAGTAATCATCATCAAGTAATAGGTCTTAATTTTTTATTGTCAATTGTTTTATGTATAGTTATTTGTGGTAGAGGAAAGGAAACACTAGGGCCTAGTGTGAACCTGTAGTGTACATAGATGGAAGATAAGTTTTCTAAATATCAGTTTATGTTGCTTTAAAATGTATATATTTATTCTTATAATTTAAGCCAGTTAGTTGGAACAGGAAAATATGCTGTCATTTATGTCTGTATTTATAAGTAAATACAGTTTTGAAATATTTCTTTTGGAGAATTTAATGGTTTGGTTGTACAAAATTGTATTTTTTTATGGCAGTAGTATAATTTTTAAAATATTAAATGGAATACTCCATTTGCTAATAAATAAGTATGTGCCTTCTTCTCATGAAAAGAGTAGATAATAATTGTAGTCCTGATGTCACTACTCTTACTTGAAACTATTTAAAGGTAGATGAGCTGTGGTTGTTCCCATAACTTAAATTTCGATACAGACTGAATTATAGTATTTGTTAATTTGTAGTTTAGTCTACTGATCCTAGGACCTTTTAATTTTTCTCAAGCTTGTATTTAACCTTAATGCTTGTAGGTGTGGAACTCTATTGGAATTATTCGCTGCTATAATGATGAACAAGACAATGCCATAGATGTGGAGTTCCATGATACCGCCATACACCATGCAACACATTTATCAAACACTTTGAATTACACAATAGCAGATCTTTCTCATGAAGCTATTTTGTTGGCATGTGAAAGCTCGGATGAACTAGCAAGGTAAATTCAAGATTATTAGGAAGAATTCGTCATTGCTGAGTTGTTAGATATAGAAGTGTTTCATACATAAGACTTCAGAACATGTCTGTTTTTGCCTAATTGTCCCCTCACTTACATTCTCTAACTACAAATGAAGATATGACAGTTTGTAATTGCAAGAGAAATGGGGCTATTTTTTATATTGTTACTGTGTTTCATTAGTATTACAAGAATAATACATATGAATTATAAACAAACATTCTTAAGCAGTACAGAATTTTTAGGAAGAAAAAGTCCCCCCAGAATTCTGTCAGACATAACCACTGTTAACAGTTTGATGTGTATCCTTCTAGATTTCTTTTTGTATAAATCCCTGTCCTTTTTAAGTTTACTTTATTAGTATAATTTATGTACGATAAAATGCACCCATTTTAGGTGTACAATTTGATGAGTTTAACGAATGTGTATATATTCAGATAACCACTGTCCCAATCAAAAAAAGTTTTTAAGATTTTATTTTTAAGGAATTCCCTATACCCAGTGTAGTGCTTGAACCCACAACCCACGACCAAGTGTCATACGCTATATCAACTGAGACAGCCAGGCGTCCCTCAAAATTATTTTTTATCACCCAAAATGTTCTTGTATCCCTAGACAGTTAATCCAGTACTTTCCTTGGACAAGTTTTTTGTCACCTGGGTTTTTTGTTTGTTGGTTTTGGGTTTTTTTGTCACTATAATTAGATTAGAAACTTCGCTATTTTGGGTTTTTTTTGTTTTAATTTTTTTTTTTTTTTACATTCATTTCTGAGAGAGAGAGAGACAGAGCACAAGCGGGGGAGGGGCAGAGAGAGAGGGAGACACAGAATCCAAAGCAGGCTCCAGGCTCTGAGCTGTCAGCGTAGAGCCCGACGCAGGGCTCCCAACTCACCAGCTGTGAGATCATGACCTGAGCCGAAGTCAGACACCTAATGGACTGAGCCACCCAGGCACCCCTTGAAACTTCTTTAAAAAAAGAAGGGGGGAGAATGATATTTGGAAAAATAGACAAAAAAATTATGGTGGAGAAGCAGTAGAGGCTGAATCCTTTTTTTTTTTTTTAAAGAAGAAAAAACATTTTTACTTAACTTTCTGTTATTTCAGCCAGATTACCCTCTCCTGATCTCTATTCTTCAGCAGATTGTAGTGCTTATACACTTGATCGTAGATTTTTACCGACTCTGAGGTGATTTGAAATTAAAATCTTTCTGATTGGATACATTAGCTTCTTGCTGCTCAAAGTGTAGTTCACAAATTAGGGGCATGGGTCACCTGGAAGCTTATTGAAAACAGAATTTCAGACCCCACCCCAGACTTTCTAAATCAGAATGTGCATTTTAATGAGATCCATGGGTGATTGAGTATGCATTAGAGTCTAACAAATACATTTTAATTGGTTTCCTAATTTATACATTGTTAAATCCACTCTATACTTCATTATTGAATTAAATCAGTTTACTAATAGAAACCACTGTTGACTCCATGTCTCTGACTCAGAATCTTACATAAATAGAACATTTATTTCCATGTACAATTTTTTTCCAGATATCTTTTTCTTTGTTTTCCTGGGTATATTATTTCACAGCTGAATACAATGTTACTTTTCATTTTAAAATTGAATTTAAAATTACTTTTCAGTAAATCAGTACTGCCTCTGGTTCTAAATACTGTAATATCTGCATTCCCAAGTTTAACCTTAATAACTTTCATGTGTGTGTGTGTATATATGTGTGTGTGTGTGTGTATGTATAAATATAAATAAATGTAAATAAGAAAGACTGGAAACATCAGATTGTTAGCAGTGGTTGGTGATCTAGCTGGTGGGATTATATGTGATTGTATTTCCTTTCTTCCTTTGTTTTCCTGTATGTATTAAATTTTTTTTACAGAGAAAGAACTAACATTTTGATATTTCTTCCCTTTTTAAAAATTTAGTTGTGATTTGTCTGTGTATTTGCAACCTAGGATCGATCATACTCTGCAGATTTTAGTCTGCCTGTTTTCATTTAACATTACGTTGTGAGCATTTTCCTGTATTTTTAAGTATTCTTCAGTAACATGACTGTTAATGGTTTTAATACATTCCATTTTAAGGACATTTCATAAATATTTCAAAGCTATTTTTGTACCATTTATGTTTAAAAGAAAAATTATTTGGTTTTTGTCACTGGGTATCACGATTAGCTTCATATATATAACACATCAAATAGGAATGTTTGATTGTTTCTGTCTTATTTTAATTTATAGCAAGCTTCACTGCCTGCACTTTAGTTCTTGGGACTCAAGCAAAGAGTGGATAGTAGACATGCCTCAGAATGAAGATATTGAAGCCATATGTCTTGGTCTGGGATGGGCAGCTGCTGCCACTAGTGCCTTGCTCCTTCGATTGTTCACTATTGGAGGTGTTCAGAAAGAGGTCTTCAGTCTTCCTGGGCCTGTAGTATCAATGGCAGGACATGGAGAACAGCTTTTCATTGTTTATCATAGAGGTAGATTTTTTTTCTAGTCTTTTATGATCTTGCCATGACTTGAAGTAAAATGAAAATTACTTGAACTTCTTTGTCTTTCTCATACTTTGTTTTGGATTATATACATCCTTTTGCATTCATTTTAGCATTTGAATCTGTGTAACCTATGAATGTACAGAATTTTGTTGTATTCACTAGTAGGAATGAAAATATTTTATTTATAGAAAAACTATATTCTAGAAAGAATTCCAAGGTAGAACTTGGCTAGTTACTTCCATGTCTATATCTCATAAGAATTTTCAGCATTTAAATACCTCAAAAAAAAATAAAGTAACTTCCAGTGTGCAAGACCAAGACAGTTTGAATATGACTAAAAAGTTGCTGCTTCCTTTTCCTCACCTTATACTGTGTCCTTAGTCCCCACCACTGTTTGAAGACTGATTTTTTTCAACGTTATTGATATGGGGCAGCTGGTTGGTTCAGTAGGTAGAGCATGGGACCTTGGTCTCAGGGCCATGAGTTGAAGCCCCATGTTGGGTCCAGAGCTTACTTTAAAAAAAAAAAAAAAAAGATTACCAATAATCTTTTTATGCTTATTTTTTGGTAATTCCATCAGAAATGCTTTCTTTTCTTAAAAATTGTAATTCCAGTATAGTTAAAATAGTGTTTTATTAGTTTCAGGTGTACAATATAGTAATTCAGTAATTCCATACATCACCCAGTACTCCTCGTGAGAAATGTACTTCTTAATCCCCATCACCTATTTTACCCATTCCCCACCCAACACTTTATTTTCTTGGATACTGTGACATCAGTCCTGATGTTTTTCTTACTGATAACTCCTTCAGCTCTTCCACTAGCTGCTCCTCCTATGCCATCCTCTTAGCTGGAGTGCTCCAGGACTCTGTCACAATCCCTCTTCTCTAGTACCTCTCTAGATGAGGAGCTTTCAGTCTTTTGACTGCTTAGCCCTAGTAAGAAATATGCTCTATTTTGCTAATCTATACATATCAGTAAATGTAACTACAGAAGTCTCATGGACAATATGTACTCTCTGATTTCAGTTTTCTTTAAATGCTATTTGCAACTTTAAACTGATTTCATGACTTGTGGCTCAAAAATGCAGTTTGAGAAACTACCCTGGGTTATGTCCTCAAGGCCTATGTCTTTAAATACATCTGTATGTCCATGACTTATAAATTAATATCACCAGCCCTGCCCTCTCCTTGTGTCTACAGACTTACATATCCAGTGGCTACTTGAAATCTCTTGGTAGAGTTTTGATATGCATTTCAAACTTGGTCACAATAAAACCTTTGGGGTTTTTTTTCCCTTCCACCTTGCCTTTCACTTAGTTTTCTCCATCTGAGTAAATACCATACTATTAATCCAGCCACTCAAGGCAGAAATGTAAGAGTTATCATGGAGTTTTCTCTTTCCCTTACTCCCCATGTCAACCCCATCATGTCAGTTC
This sequence comes from Herpailurus yagouaroundi, assembly GCF_014898765.1. Taxonomy (NCBI): domain Eukaryota; kingdom Metazoa; phylum Chordata; class Mammalia; order Carnivora; family Felidae; genus Herpailurus; species Herpailurus yagouaroundi. The sequence continues at coordinate 31,471,440 of NW_024412396.1, read as the reverse complement.
TATGAAATAACACATTCCAAACCCTCTGTTTTCATCTCCTCCACTGAAACCCCAGTTCAACCCAGATGTCTTCTCTTGGACTATTGTAGTTGTCCCGTAACTAGCTTGTCAGGTTCAATCCTTGCCTTCCACAATCCATTCTCCACCTGGCAGCCTAAGTGATTTTTTAAAAACATAAAGTCAGAACACATCCTTCTCAAGTTTTTGTGACTTTCCATTGCTTTAGAATAAAAATCAAGCTTTTCATCACAGCCAGCAGGGTCCTACATGATCTGACCTTTGCTTGCCTCTTGAACTTCATCTGTTGCCACTTTTTCTTGTTACTCATTCTAGCAATACTAGCTTCTTTGTAGTCTTCAAATTTACCAAGCTTGTCCCTATTTTAGGACTTTTTCATTAGCTGTTCCTTCTGTTTACTATAGTTCTCCTCCCCCTGACCTTTGGATGGCTGGCTTCAGCATGCATTTTTTTAAATGCTTATTTATTCTTTTTTTTTTTTTTTCAACGTTTATTTATTTTTGGGACAGAGAGAGACAAAGCATGAACGGGGCAGGGGCAGAGAGAGAGGGAGACACAGAATCGGAAACAGGCTCCAGGCTCTGAGCTGTCAGCCCAGAACCTGACGCGGGGCTCGAACTCACGGACCGCGAGATCGTGACCTGGCTGAAGTCGGACGCTCAACCGACTGCGCCACCCAGGCGCCCCATAAATGCTTATTTATTCTTAAGAGACAGACAGAGCATGAGCAGGGGAGGGGCAGAGAGAGAGAGAGACACCGAATCTGAAGCAGGCTCCAGGCTCTGAGCTGTCAGCACAGAACCCAATGCAGGGTTCAGACTCAAACCATGAGAACATGACCTGAGCTGGACGCTTAACCGACTGAACCACCCAGGCACCCCTCCAACTTGCAATTTATGTCTCAGCTAAATTTCACTTTCTCAAAGAGGCCACCTTTGTCTAATCTAAGGTAACCATTCAGTGTAACACTCTGTATCATATTATTATTTTAACTCTTTGGAGACACTTAGCATTTTTTTCTTTTTAAAAATTAGTCTTCTCTTACCTGAATATGAATTTCATGAGAACAGTGTGACTTCATTTTCTTTACCATTGTAGCCCCAATACCCGGCATATATAAGCTCTTGTAAATATTTGAGTGAATGAATTACCTCTTATATCACTTTATATAAGTAGTCCATGTAATATAGTATTCTAATACCTGAATGATATGTCAGTCAGGTGGGTTATCCATAAAAAGTAGTGCTAGTTAATCTAAGAATTTATCACAAAATCATTTCAAGTCACAGAAAGTACTTTAGACTGCATTATAGCTAAATAACCTTTGATACCTGATTTATATTTATACTTTCTCACTAGGTACAGGATTTGATGGTGATCAGTGCCTTGGAGTTCAACTGCTAGAGCTGGGGAAAAAGAAAAAGCAAATTTTACATGGTGATCCTCTTCCTCTTACGAGGAAATCCTACATAGTGTGGGTTGGATTTTCAGCTGAAGGCAAGATAAACCCATTTGTTTATATTAAAAACATTTTTCCAGTAGAAATTGTTCCATTGTTTTACTCCTAATTAATTTTTAAAGATAAATGTCTATATTATATGTTTAAATATCTTAATTATGTTGGCAGTGGGAAACTGGAATTGTTAGGCAAGGTAGCCATTATTTTATGTATAAGATCTGTTCTTCATGTGAATTCTGGTTAGAAAACTTACAAAGAGAGAAATATATTTCTCTAAAAGTTTGTTATGGGTACCAAGGAGGAGATACAAATCAGTGGTGAAGTTGTGGCTTTTCCTGAAGATTCTACACAGAAAATAGGAAATTTCTATAGCTGCACTATCCACTACAGTAACCCAGTCACATGTGGCTAATCTAAACTGAGATGTGCTATAAGTATAAAATACTCTCAGAATTTTGAAGACTTAGTTTAAAAAAAGAAAGTAAAAAATTTCAATAATTCTTTTACATTGATTACATGTTAAAATGATAATATTTTGGATATATTGGGTTTAATAAAATATGTTCTTAAAATTCACTTTTTCCATTTCCTCATGTAGCACTGAGAAATTAAAAATTACATTTATAGATTCATTTATTAGTGGCTTATAACTGATGATGATTTGAAATACCTTATTTAGCCCTGTCTCCTAGCTAAAATATTATTTCTATTGGAGATTCTTGCCCTTCACTTATATTATTGGAAACTCCAGTTTGTCTTTTACATTTCTGAATAGAGAGGGAGGGAGGCAAACCATGAGACTCTTGGACACAGAGAACAAACTGAGGGTTGAGGGAGGGGTAGGGGAGAGGGGAAGATAGGTGATGGACATTGAGGAGGGTAGTTGTTGGGATGAGCACTGGGTGTTGTATGTTAAGTGATGAATCATGGGAATCTACTCCCAAAACCAAGAGCACACTGTACACACTGTATGCCAGCAAATTTGACAGTAAATTATATTAAAAATCAACTATTTCTGGATGTGTTTTCTAGTGGGATATTATTGATCATTTATGTTCTAATCATGTGACCATTTGTAACTTCCATTTATATGTCTTTATTTTTTTCCGCCAATTACTAATCAGATCTAGACTTAAGGATAACTGCTACTTGCAGAGTGAGAGGTGTGTGAAGTCACAGATACAAGGGATAATTAGGGAATAATGCTATGCACTTCCTGAGATGGGGGCAGAGTAAGTGGGAAACAGAATAGCTTATCTAGGAGTTGGGGAACACAATGACAAGGCCAAGAAAGAGCAAGAGGAAGAAGAGTACTAAAGGCAAATTTCTCTACATCATCATGGTACATTAGGTTCTGGTTGTTTTTCTAGTCTTTCATAACCAGCAAAACTTCAGATTCAGAATTTAACATTTTTATTGAAATTGGCTTTTAAAAATATTGCTATATTCCAGCAGGTGGCATAGTTCTCACTGAAACTATCAGCTTATTCTCTTGAGTAAATTTTAGTCCTATCACAGGCAGGTTTTTTTCTTCTATTGAGTTAGAGCTTATTCTGTGCAGCTAATTAAGTTTTGTGGGAAATAATCTTGAATTATTCGCCTTGTTTTGTTTTTTGCTTTTGAACTGAAAGTTGAATCATTGGTATGTATTTTTGAAATAGGATTTATTTAACAAACATGTAGCTGTGTCTCCAAGTGATTTCTTTTTCTTGTGGTGTATAGGTACCCCCTGTTATATGGATTCAGAAGGCACTGTTCGAATGCTTAACAGAGGGCTTGGTAATACATGGACTCCTGTATGTAACACAAGAGAACACTGTAAAGGAAAATCTGATCACTACTGGGTGGTTGGTATCCATGAAAACCCCCAGCAACTGAGGTGGGCTATTACAAAATGCTTAGTTGATTCTTTTTTAAAAAGTACTTTGAAAGTTTTTGTTTTGTACTCTTTAAAGGTATTTAATTTTTTTTTTTTTTTTTTTTTGCTCTTTCACCTTAGTTCATTTATTTGCTTTCCATATTCACTAAATTAGAAATTGGTTTATATTCATTTTGAAGTTTGCAACTGATTGCTGGACTTAAACTAAATAGAAATTAAGCATATTAGTGTGACTGTAGTAATATTTCAGCCAAATGGGGAAGACAGTTCTGGTTAAATGTGGCATTTCATCTTTTACTGCAGCCTTTTATTTTATTTTTTAATTTTTTTTTTTTGTTGTTGTTGTTGTTAATGTTTATTTGAGACAGCACACACAGCGAGGGAGGGGTGAAGAAAGGGGTGACAGAATCAGAAGCAGGCTTTGCACTATCCAGCACGAAGCCAGATATGGGTCTGGAATTCACAAAAACTGTGACATCATAACTTGAGCTGAAGTTGGATGCTCAACCAGCTGAGCCACCCAGGTGCCCCTCTGCCTTTAACTTTAAACTGTTATTTAGAATTGAATAATTTAGTGGCTTTTTGAGATTTTTTATAAGGCTCAATTTTTGTCACCAGGCAGAGGGCTAGTAGAAATGTAGTAGTTGACTCGTAGTGTAAAACTCTCAATCCGTGTAGTCCCTATTCAGTATTGTATTAGATACTTTTCTCTCTTTTGAAACCTGATGTCTTTTTGGTCTCAACAACTGGCAGGGACATTGAGTAGGTACTTGGTGAACAAAGAGATCTCTGCTTTCATGGAGCTTGTAGACTGATTGGGGAGACAGATAACAGAAACAAGTAAATGTTAATTACTCCTTGAGATAAATACCATAAATTAATCTGAGCAGACCCATGGTGGAGAATAACAGAAGGACACATTCTAGGTAGCATCATCACATAAGACTCTTAATAGAGGTAGTATTTAAAATGAGACTCAAGGCCAGGAAGTCTGTTTGGAAAGAGTGAAGTGACAAATGATCATTGCAGAATAGACAGCATGTATAAAGGACGACAGATCGGAAAGAACTAGGTATGTTTAAAGAATTAAAGGATGTAAATGTGAATAGCATACAAGAAGCAAGGATTGGTGAGAGGCATGATCTCAGAAAGTTAGACCAGGCTGCATTATAGACCATACAGAGAAGTTAATATTTTATTTGAAGTTGTGTCATGAAGCCATTCAAGGGTTTTATCTGGGGAATGATGTAATCTGATTTATACTATAAAAAGAAACTATATGTGGCAAATGGATTGGCAGAGGTAAGATTGAAAGTAGGGAGACAAGTTTTCACCCAGGGGATTTATCCTGCTTTCTGTGGGGATGTTTGGAGATGTGAGAAATGTGGGGTATTATTTATAGTTGTCACAATGATTTGGGGTTACCCTGGCATTTAGAGAACTGGGGCCAGCACTGTCAAACATCTTGCAGTGTGCAGAATGGTCCTGCTCAACTACAGATTGTCATTCCCAAATGCTATCAGTGCCTTCATTGAGAAACACTAAGGAGGATTTTGCAGTCATCTAAGTGAGCTATAAGTACAGCTGGAACTAGTGTGGGGGCAGCAGAAATTATGGGAACCAGATTTGAGATAGAAACAGTAGGACTCGGGGCGCCTGGGTGGCGCAGTCGGTTAAGCGTCGGACTTCAACCAGGTCACGATCTCGCGGTCTGTGAGTTCGAGCCCCGCATCAGGCTCTGGGCTGATGGCTCAGAGCCTGGAGCCTGTTTCCGATTCTGTGTCTCCCTCTCTCTCTCTGCCCCTCCCCCGTTCATGCTCTGTCTCTCTCTGTCCCAAAAATAAATAAACGTTGAAAAAAAAATTAAAAAAAAAAAAAAAAGGAAACAGTAGGACTGGGGCGCCTGGATGGCTCAGTCAGTTAAGTGTCTGACTCTTGATTTTGGCTCAGGTGATGATCTTACGGGTTCAGGCCCCATATAGGGCTCCATGCTGACAGTGCAGAACCCACTTGGGATTCTCTCTCTCTCTCTCTCTCTCTCTCTCTCTCTCTGCCCCTTCCCTGCTTGCACCCACTCTCTCTCTCTCAAAACAAGTAAGTAAACTTGAAAAAGAAACAGGATTTTCTGGTAGGTTGGGGGTTGGTAGTGATGGAGAAGACTCAATAATGACACCCATGTTTCCAATTAAAGCAACTAGACGGATAATCATACCATTTATAGAAATAAGAGAGATAAAAACAATTTCTTTCTTGGCTGTATTAAGTTTGAATTGCCTGCAAAATGTCCAAATGGAGATATCAAGAAGATACTAGAATACATGATTCTAAGATATAAGTTTGGGTATCACCAGAATATAGAAGGTATTTAAAGTCATAGTAATAAGTGAGATCACATAGAAGAAAGAGTAACAAAAAAAGGTCACAGAATCCAACACTTAGAAATTTCAACATTTAGAGGGGCATCTGAGTGGCTCAATTAGTTAAGCATCCAACTCTTGATTTCGGCTCAGTTCATGATCTCATGATTGTGAGATCGAGCTCCATATCTCACCCCTGAGCATGGAGCCTGCTTGGGATTCTCTCTCTCCCTCTCTCTCTACCCCTCCCTCACTTATGCATGAGTGTTCTATCAAAATAAATAAACATTAAAAAAAAAAATTCCAACATTTAGAGGTCAGATATTGGAACACGTAGCTTTTGAATGAGGAAGAGGACTATTAGCTAAGCAAGTAAGAGAAAAATCACTTGAGGGTCATATCACAGAAGCTGTAATTGGAGACTTCCAAGAAAGGAAGTAATCAGGGAAATAAAAATGGCTCTTGAATATATAAAAAGATATCAAAATAAGATAAATACAAATGAAAACTAAAATTCTTTTCTTAGCAAATGAGGAAAATCTGAAAATCTGAAAACACTCTTGGTGAGGCTATGGGGGAATAATCACATTTGTAATTGCTGATGGGAGTATAAATTGGTTACAATCCCTATGGAAGGCAATTTGTCAAGAACTACCAGAATTAGAAATGCATATGCTCTTTGATCCAATAATTCTGCCTGAGGATTTGTCCTACAGACATACTGGTACTTGTTATTTAAAGTGTGATCCATGGACCAGCAGCATCAGCATCACCAGAGAGCTTAGTTATTTGAAATGCTGAATCTTAGGCATCACTTTCAGACCTACTGAATCAGAACCTGCATTTTAACAAGATCTTCAGGTGATTCGTGTGTACATTAAAGTTTAGGAAGTACTGCTGCTAGCACATGTGGGAATGATGATACACGTGAAAGATTTTCTACATTGTAAGATTGTTGATACTGCTAAGATTGGAACCCTAAATTTCCATTACTAGAAGAATAGGGAAATAATATTTTATACAACTATACATTAGAATACTATATAGGGGCGCCTGGGTGGCTCAGTTGGTTAAGTGTCCAACTTTGGCTCAAGTCATGATCTCAGGCTTCGTGAGTTTGAGCCCTGCATTGGACTTTGTGCTGACAGCTCAGAGCCTGGAGCCTGCTTCAAATTCTCTGTTGCCCTCTTTTTTCTGCCCCTCTCCTGCTCATGCTCGCTCTCTCTCTTTCAAAAATAAATAAACATTTAAAAAAATTAAAAAATGCTATGTAGATTTTTTTAAACAGTGAAGCAAATCATTTATGTGATAAGAGTTATGTATCAGAGTATATAAAGAACTCTTGTAACTCAAAAGACAACTCAATTAAAAAATAGGCAAAGTGTTTGAATAGACGCTTCTCAAAAGAAAATACACATATGGCTAATAAGCATATAAAAACATATTTAGCATCATAAGTTATTATGGAAATGCAAATCAAAACCACAAAGATTCCACTTTATACCCACTAGAGTGATTATCACCCAAAAGATGGAAAGTTCTGTTGAGCATGTGGAGAAATTGGAACCCTAAACATTGCTAGGTGGGATATAAACTGGTACAGTTTGGCAGTTCCTCAAACGGTTAAATACAGAGTTACCATATGACCTAGTTGTTCAACTCCTAGGGATATAATTAAAAGAATTAAAAACATGTCATTTGAATCAGTACAAAACACCTGCCTTTAATTATGAATATGAGTAATTACTAATCTGTAGAAATATCACTCCTACCTCTGTTCTAGCAAATTTTTTAGCAAAAATTGTCTTTATTGTTTCCACTGAAGATTTTTTTTTTCCATGATCGCTACTGGTTAACGTATAACTGAGAGGTTACTAATTTTGTGTGGTACTGTCTTATTTGCTCTCTATAAACATCTTTTTTTGTCTTTTTAAAAGTTCTTAAGAGTTATTTGGCATGCTTAAAGACAAAAATTTTTTTTTGTTTTGTTCATTTAACAAGCATTTGTTATAGTACTGACTACATGTGCTATATTACACAAAGGTAAATAAGGTCAGTAGCCAGGAAGTGTTGGCTAGTAAAATCATTATCAACTCCTGAGTAAACGCTCAAAACAAGTTGTGAACAAAGTCTCCTCCGTGCAACTGAGAACACAAAGCAAAACTCATTGCTGAGGGGAAGCTTAGTCTGGATATTGGCCCAAGCGTCTCCAGTTTGATATGTTTTCAACTCTTTCTTTAACACGAGAACAAGTTTTATGGTTTATTTGAAAAAGAATTAAAGTAATTTTGTCTTAGTAAACTGTAGTTTATTTTTTCACATCTTCTCCAGATGGTTTAGCCACATAGTTTCCAGGAAGCTCATTCATTGTAGGCAAAAACCACCAAATTAGCAGTCAAATGAGTTTGTTTTTCCTCTTCATCCATGAAAGGGACACTTAATGGATAACAGGTCTTTTTACTTCAAGTCTAAAAGGATAAGAAATGTGAATTAGTACTCTGCTTTGATATAAATGTGGCTTTAAAAAACTATTAATAAAATCCTAGGTTTTTATAGTGATAATTGCTTACTATGACTAAATCAGTAAAGTATTTGAGCTATAAAATGTTTTTACACAAGACAGTATGTCTTTTTACAGAAAAAATAATGTTAAGGCATTAAGATTACTCCCAATGTTCTTTCTGGTTTTGTTAATATATGTATATGTGTATGTAATCGGACTTGTCCTTTTCGGAATGCACATGCCCTTTTTCATCTTGCATGACTAATAAACCACTGGCTTTTGTGAATGACAGAATTGCCACAAGAGATTTTTCAAACTGTAGGTATTCACACTGCCACCTCATATTGTGTGGTGAAAACCACTGATTTATATGAACTCATAAAAGGGGAGGAAGAAGAAGAAATGGGATTGTATGTTCAAAATATTGGGGGGGGGCCACCTGGGTGGCTCAGTCGGGTGAGCGTACGACTTTGGCTCAGGTCATGATCTCACAGTTCACAAGTTTAATCGGGCTCTGTGCTGACTGAGCCTAGAGCTTGCTTCAAATTCTGTGTCTCCCTCTCTCTCTGTCAGCTCCCTCTCTCTCTCCCAGCTCATGCTCTGTCTATTTCTCAAAAATAAATAAAAACTTAAAAAAAATAAAAAACAAAATAAAATAAACAAAAATACTGGAACTCTAAAAACATGTTTGTATTTTTATCGTATGGTCACAAAAACAAAAAGGTGTGTTCAAATCTCACTAGGAAGGGGACCTGGGTAGTTTGAAAAAGATTCCTGTGTACTGCCATTATTTAATTTTTAACTACTCTAGTGGGCATTTGATAATACGAGAAGATACTTTTGAAAAAAAAATTTAAACCTACATAGTATTTCCCTTTAAGAAAGTCATGACTTTAAGCCATGACTAAAAGGCTGTACTATAAATTAAGTGGGTGGTTAAGTTAAAAGAGTATTCTATGTGCATATATCATTCTGTGATTAATGAATGCTTTTTAATTAATAAATTCCATTAGTATTAATGCTGAGGGGCATCTTTAAATACTTTACATGTCCTAGTCAGAAAAGGTTTAGACAGTGTTCTTGCCCACTAAGCTATTTATTACCATGTAAGGCAACCTTTGATTTAGCAGAGCAGGTATATATTATAACCTTTTAAATGATACTGGACTTTCTGCTTCACTCTCACCAATATCTAGTAATAGACACTCATCTGTATTGGACATTTCACCATCTTTTTCTTTTGTTTGACACTTTTTACCAGCAGTAAAAAGACTGACAAAAGTGAATATGCTTCATCAGTATCTTATCTTGGGTGATCTGTTTTATAATGTGAATCCCATGACAGCTATTTATGGCACAGCTTCTGTATTTTAAAAGTGGGCAGTTTGCTAAGGAAAAGCTGATGAGAACCTATTTCACTTTCTTTTTTTTTAAGGTTCATTCACTTATTTTGAGAGAGAGAGAGTGAGGCAGGGGCAGAGAGAGAAGGAGAGAATCCCAAGCAGGCTTCACACTGTCAGTGCAAAGCCCAGTGTGGGGCTCAAACTCACAAACTGCAAGATCATGACCTGAGCCAGAATCAAGAGTTGGATGCTTAACCCACTGAATCACCCCGGTGCCCCAGGCCTGTTTCACTTTAAGTGATAGTTTAATAAAGCTGACATAAAGAGGGATTTTTGAAATGCATAGGGAGGGATTAATTTTTATACCTAATCAGGCGTGAAGTACTTTACTTTTTAAGTTTTTTTATTTTGAGAAAGAGAGAACAAGTGTGGGGGGAGAAGGAGAGAATGCCAGCTTCGTGCTGTCATCGCGGAGCTGGATGCGGGGCTCGAACTCCCAAACTGCGAGATGATGACCTGAGCCAAAACCAGTGGTTGGACACTTAACCAACTGAGCCACTTTTAAAAAATTACTTTTTTTTAAAAAAAGAGTAATTTATTGTTTATTATTAAGCTAGCTATTGGAATAATATTCCAAGTTACTGACTTTTGGAAAATTTATATTTTAACAGTTTTTATGATGTTGGAGGAAATTTTTGTGGTGAGACTTTTTCTTTACTGACAGGTGCATTCCTTGTAAAGGTTCTCGGTTTCCTCCCACCCTTCCACGCCCTGCTGTAGCTATATTATCCTTTAAGCTTCCTTATTGTCAGACTGCAACAGAGAAAGGACAAATGGAGGTATGTGGAAATCTTGCCTTGACACTCTGAATTTGATAATACATTGCTTATGATGTAGACATTTAAAAATTACCCTGATGACCATTGTTGACTACTCATTACTTTATAATTAAATAATTAGTTGTAGCAGGGAGGGAGGACTGCTTATTACCACCAGGGTAACTGATTGCCATCACTACTTCCAGGGATTTTGTCTATGAGATAAATGAGTATGATCATCAGGGCCTCACTAGGGCAAGGCATTCACTGTCAGAGTTGGGCTGAGTGCCTGAGAGAGTGGGCCTCCATAAATTTTGTGTCTTAGGCACCAGGCTTGCCCCACTATGGTCCTAGCCTTGTGCCATCAAGTCATTTGAAACCTTGCAATTAGTTTCTCTAACCAAGAAGCAAATCGGTCTCTTAAAAAATAGTTTAACAAGTTCTCTGAGCATTAACTATGATAGCTAAGAAACTGTTTAAAATATTATATTCCCTTTTTTTTTTAAGGATAGAAGATAAAGTCAAACTTTGGTATCACATTAAAATTTGAATTATAAAATAAACTATAGAAAGAATATTTCAAAAAATCTTTTATTCAGAAACTGTTATCTTAAGATAAATATTTAACACTTGTCTGGTATTAAGCTGATAGTTTTCTCTAAGCAGTTTTTTCCCTTTTGTAGGAACAATTTTGGCGTTCCGTTATATTTCACAATCACCTTGATTATTTAGCTAAAAATGGTTATGAATATGAAGAAAGTAGTAAAAATCAAGCAATAAAAGAACAACAGGAACTATTAATGAAAATGCTTGCGGTGAGTAAAATAAATATACTGGAAAAATTAAAGTTACACTTTTCTATAGATTGTGTTTCCTAAAAGTATGTGAGTTAGCACCAAGTTCCACAACCTCAAAATCTTTTTTTTTTAATTAAAAAAAAATCTGAAATTAGATATAATTAACAGTGTTATATTAGTTTCAGGTTATAGTACAATGATTCAACAGTTCTCTGCTCAGTTCTGTTTCCCAGTTGATATTGCAGTTAAAATATTTAAAACATTACCTTGTAACTAAGATCATAAGCAGACAAGTGTGCTTTTAATCCCCTTCACCTATTTCACCCTTCTCCCTTCTCACAGCCCCTCTGGTAACCATCAGTTTGTTCTCTACAGTTAAGAGTCTGTTCGTTCGTTTGTTTGTTTTAATGTTTATTTTTAAAAGAGAATACATGCATGTGAATGGGGGTGGGGAGAGGCAGAGAAAGAGGGAGAGAGAGAATCCCAAGCAGGCTCTGCATTGTCAGCAGTGAGCCTGATGTGGAGGTCTAACTCAAAAACTGTGAGATCATGACCTGAGCAAAAGTCAGGTGCTTAACCGACTGTGAACCACCCACATGCCCCAAAAGTGTGTTTGTCTCTTTTTCCTGTTTGTTTCTTTTTTTTTTTTTTAATGTTTATTTATTTTTGAGAGAGAGCAAGCAGGGGAAGGGCTGAGAGATAGGGAGATAGAGGATCTGAAGCAGGTTGTGTGCTGACAGCAGAGAGCCCAACACAGGGCTCGAACTCACCAACTGCGAGATCATGACCTGAGCTGAAGTCGGATGCTTAACCAACTGAGCCACCCATGCACCCCTGTTTGTTTTGTTTCTTAAATCCTACATATGAGTGAAATCATATGGTATTTGTCTTTCTCTGACTGACTTATTTCACTTGGCGTTATACTCTCTAGATCCATCCATGTTATTGCAAATGATAAGATTTCATTCTTTCTTATGGCTAATACTCCATTGTGTATATATATTCCACATGTTCATCCATTAATCTATGGATGGACACTTGGGTTACTTCCATAATTTGGCTATTATAAATAATGCAGTAGTAAACATAAGGGTGCATATGTCTTTTAGAATTAGTGCTTTTGGGGGGCAACTGGGTGGCTCACTCAGTTAAGCATATGGCTTCTGATTTCAGCTCAGGTCATGATCTCATGATTCATGGGATCGAGCCCTGCATTGGGTTCTGTGCTGACAGTGCAGAGCCTGGTGGGGATTCTCTCTCTCTATCTGCCCCGCCCATCCTCAAAATTAAAAAAAAGAAAATTTCTATAGAATTACTGCTTTTTTATTCTTTGGGTAAATACCCAATAGTGGAATTACTGGATTATATGGCAATTCTGTTTTTAATTTTTTGAGGAACCTTCATACTATTTTCCACAGTGGCTGCACCAGTTTGCATTCCCACCAACAGGGCACAACCTCCAATTCTTAAGTTGCATCCAGTAGTGTTTTTCTTCCTTGAAAGTTCTGTTTCCAAGTTGATATTGCAGTTAACATATTTGAAACATTACCTATAGCTAAGATCATAGGCAGAAATAAACTGTTCTGGTGCTATCTCCCTTTTTGCTTTTGGTCACTTGTCTATGTTTTCACAGGCACTCCAGGTATTCTGATGTTTAATAAAATTTGTGAACTGGCTATAGCTCCTACAACAAAATAAAGTTTGAGTGTGGGCTTTTAGACCTCCAGGGCTGAGTAATCTTAAGAACTTTGTTTGATGAGGCTTATAGATATGCTTGCCTTTTGTCATCTCTTAAGCAATCGTGTGATGAAAGTTTGTCTATAGCCAGTAACCAGGTTTCATGCCCTGGATATTTTAAGTCTATTTATCTCTAGAGATAAATATATATATATTTGATATATAAATATAGTTAAAATATAAAGTGCATATGTTTCGTGTCCTCACTTGAGGTTGTTTTATGGTGAGGAGTATAACCTAATTTCTTTGTTCATTTTGCACCAGCCCCTTAAGGACAGTGATCATGTCTCCTTTACCACTATATGCTGGGTGCTTATATGGTGTGTAATACATAATAGACTTCAGTATTTCTTGAGAGAGTAAATGGTCCATACTTTTCATTTCAAAGTTGAGGAAAAAAGATTCTGAGGGAAAAGTGGTATCTAAGACCACAGAGCTAATTATAACTCCAGTTTCCAAGAGGTGGTATTCACTACTGTCACCACTATGCAACACTGCCTTGAGTTTAGTATTAAAGAAATGTAGTTTATCGTAAAGTAAGTTTTGTTTCTTTTATAAAATGTCATTTGTAGGGGCACCCGAGTGTTTCAGTCGGTTAAGTGTCCAATTTCGGCTCAGGTCATGATCTCATGGTTTGTGAGTTCGAGCCCCGCATTGGGCTCTGTGCTGACAGCTCAGAGCCTGGAGCCTGCTTCAGATTCTGTGTCTCCCTCTGTCTGCCCCTCCACCGCTTGCACTCTGTCTCTCTCATTGTCTCAAAAATAAACATTAAAAAAAAAAAAGTTAAAATGTCATTTGTGTAACTAGTAACCTTTTCTCTTTGTACAACATATGTAAGAAAATATGTTTGGTTTATTTACCATTTATCATTAGAGGAGCTTTTCCTCTGGGACAGTGTTGTTAGTAGGGTATCAGTAGCTTGAGGACTGGTCAGTTCTTTAGCATTCCTGTCCCCCTGGCAAATGCCTGAAGTTTAACCTTGTTACTATGAGAACCATACTACTTCTTTTCATTTCCAAACACCCTCTGAGGCAGAGTACTACCCTGATTAAGAGGTATTGTTTATACAATAGTGATAGTAGAAAACTTGAAAAGGACATCCAGGTGACTATCTAAAGCTTCTGTGCTGATCCATCAGATGTGGGATGTCTGAGTAACAAAATAATCCTTCTACTCTATGAATTATGAGACCCTTAGTCTTTGAAGTACTAATTTTCCTTACATTGTACTTGAGTTGCCTCACTTTGAGTTGTCAGAATGCATACCAAAAGGAAAATAATCAATGGCACAAAAACAGACACTCAGATCAATGGAATAGAATAGAGAACCCAGCAATGGACCCAGAAATTTTTGTTGGTATGGCCAACTGATATTTGACAAAGCAGGAAAGAATATCCAGTGGAACAAAGACAGTCTCTTCAGCAAGGTAAAATTGGACAGCGACATGCAGAAAAACGAACCTGGACCACTTTCTTACACCATACACAAAAATAAACTCAAAATGGATTAAAGACCTAAACGTAAGACAGAAAGCCATCAAAATCCTAGAGGAGAAAGCAGGCAAAGACCTCTTTGGCCTTGGCCGCAGCAACTTCTTACTCAATATGTCTCCTGAGGCAAGGGTAACCAAAGCAAAAATGAACTATTGTGACCTCATCAAAATAAAAACCTTCTCCAAAACAAAGGAAACAATCAGCAAAACTAAAAGGCAACTGACGGAATGGGACAAGATACTTGCAAACAACATATCAGGTAAAGGGTTAGTATCCAAAATCTATAGAGAACTTATGAAACTCAACACCCAGAAAATAAATAACCCAGTGAAGAAAGGGTATATAACTGGCAAATAACCCAGTGAAGAAAGAAATAACCCAGGGCAAAAGACATGAATAGACACTTCTCCAAAGAAGACATCCAGATGGCTAACCGACACATGAAAAAGTGTTCAGCATCAGGGAAATACAAATCAAAACTACAATGAGATACCACGTTTCAGAATGGCTAACATTAACAACTCCAGCAACAACAGATATTGGCGACGATGCAGAGAAAGAGGATCTCTTTTGCACTGCTGGTGGGAATGCAAACTGGTGCAGCCACTATGGAAAACAGTATGGAGGTTCCTCAAAAAAGTAAAAATAGAACTACCTTCTGACCCAGCATTTGCAGTGCTAGGTATTTATCCAAGGGATACAGGTGTGCTGTTTCAAAGGGACACATGCACCCCCATGTTTATAGCAGCACTATCTGCAATGGCCAAAGTATGGAAAGAGCCCAAATGTCCATTGACGGATGAATGGATAAAGAAGATGTAGTATATATATACAATAGAGTATTACTCGGCAATAAAAAAGAATGAAATCTTGCCATTTGCAACTACATGGATGGAACTAGAGGGTATTATGCTAAGGGAAATTAGTCAGAGAAAGACAAAAATCTTATGACTTCACTCATATGAGGACTTTAAGATACAAAACAGATGAACATAAGGGAAGGGAAGCAAAAATAATATAAAAACAGGGAGGAGGACCAAACATAAGAGACTCTTTTTTTTTTTTTTTTAATTTTTTTTAATGTTTGTTTATTTTTGACAGAGAGACAGAGCATGAGCGGGGGAGGGGCAGAGAGAGAGAGGGAGACACAGAATCCAAAGCAGGTTCCAGGCTCTGAGCGTCAGGACAGAGCCTGATGCAGGGCTCGAACTCACAGACTGCGAGATCATGACCTGAGCTGAAGTCGGACACTCAACCGACTGAGCCACCCAGGCGCCCCAAACATAAGAGACTCTTAAATATGGAGAACAAACAGAGGTTGCTGGAGGGGTTGTGGGAGGGGGGATGGGCTAAACAGGTAAGGGACGTTAAGGAATCTACTCCTGAAATCATTGTTGTACCATATGCTAACTAACTTGGATGTAAATTAAAAAATAAACAAAAAATGAAACTAAAAAAAAAAAATAAACTTAAAAAAAAAGTAATCAAGTGTTTTCAAAGATATTTAATGAATGCCCTTTGTTTTTTATTGAAATTTTTATTAAAATACAGCAAGAAAAAGGAAGTTGTTTATTTGTAAGTTGTATAACTATTTCTGGTAATTGGAAATCATAGACAATCACACTTAAAAATGAGTGGATAAATCTACTCCTCCCGCCGCCCTCCCCCCCCCCCCCCCAGATTCACTTGTAGTATTTGTGTGCCAGTTCTGGGAAAAATAATAACTAATTAATCATTTATAATTTATTCCTTCTTTGAATTTGCTACCCTATTTGATGAGGGCAGGATGAGGGTGGGTGGGCAGCAAAATGAGTTTAAGAAAACCACATTTGAATTTTAAAGGAAAATCTTACTTCCTTTGTAATAGCTTGAAATCACATGCCTTATTTCATTGAATCTAAGCTACTAGTGATTGTAAAATGTACCATTATTTTATTTATATAAGCCAAAAAAATGCTGCAAACTCTGACCCACCATAAATTGTAAGATGCTTCCTACTTTCAGAGATGCTAAACTGAGTAAAAACTATGCATCTTAGAATCAGTGAGATACATTATCTAGAAAACCAGTATTTTCTCAGATACTAGTAGTATCATTCTCTTATTTTTAAAAGTTTTGCTTGATGTGATTTTTTTTTTTTTTTTTTTTTTTTTTCCATTTTGGGTTAGCTTTCTTGTAAACTGGAGCGGGAATTTCGTTGTGTGGAACTTGCTGATTTAATGACTCAAAATGCTGTGAATTTAGCCATTAAATATGCTTCTCGTTCCCGGAGATTAATATTGGCCCAAAGACTTAGTGAACTGGCTGTGGAAAAGGCAGCAGAATTGGCAGCAACCCAGGTGGAAGAAGAAGAAGAGGAAGATTTCAGAAAAGGGCTGAATGCTGGGTAAGAAATAATCAGTTGTTTAAATTATTCTTTACTATTCTGAAAATTTAATTGGTCTTTGCATAGCTCTTAATTGAATAATATTATTGTCTTTTAGTTACAGTAATACTGCTACAGAGTGGAGCCAGCTAAGGCTCAGAAACCAAGTTGAAGAAGATGAAGAGGATACTGGAGAAGCTGATGATAAAGAAGAAAAACCAGAAATACATAAGTATGGTAAGATACATTTTTAAAGCAGTTTAAAGATGAGAAATGCAATATTTTGTGGCTTTCCTCATTTTGCTTGGCTGAGGAAAACTGAATACCTGTACTGTGTCAAGACACCTTTGCTGATTGCTGATTATAGAGAGGAACTTTATCTCCCCATTTACACTGCATTGTTTTATCTTAATTATTTTATAGGACAGAATCCATTTTCCAAAAATGCAAACTCCTCTGATGTGCCAGCTGTTAAGTCAGGTAAGAAATATTTGTGATTTTGTAATATCAGGAAAATTGTTCAAGTAGTCTTTTAAAGTGATATATGTACTTAAACCACCCCACACACATACTCTGCCATCCTAAGTTTGTTTTTATCAGAAATTTTGTTTGCGAAGCTGGTCATTTTACAAATATTTATTAAATGCCTATTATGTTTGACTAGGTGGGAGATACCAAAAGTCAAATAGACAAAAGTCAAATAGACATGGTTGATTCCTGCATAAATCTTATATATAGTACCAACTGACTTTTTTTTTTTTTTTTAAGTTTATTTATTTATTTTGGAGAGAGAGAGAGAGAGAGAGACAGAAAATCCCAGGCAGGTTCTATGCTGTTAGCACAGAGAGAGAGAGAATCCCAGGTAGGTTCTGTGCTGTTAGCACAGAGCCAGACATGGGGTTCGAATCCATGAGCCATAAGATCATGACTTGAGCCAAAATCAAGAGTCAGACACTTAAAACCGACTGAGCCACCCAGGCACTCCCCAACTTTTTAAACCATGTACATAAATTACTTTGATTTTTAAAATTTACCTGTAAAAACATGTACAGAGGAGTATATAATAGTTTGCTTTAATCTAGTCAGTGGTGATAGATAGGTGGGGACCCCAAGGGAGGCCTCATGAAATGTTTAAAGCAGAGACCTGCAGGATGATTAAGAGTCAGCTAGGCAAAAGTGGGTGAGAGCAGAAGCAGAGGAAAAGTGTATGACTTAAGGAACAGCATGTGCTAAGATTGTAAGAGTGGTGTGAAGAGCACAGACAGAAAGTGGTGCTGAGTGGTTTGGGAGTGATGGGCAAGAGCTAAATAGTGCAGATCCATGTAGGCCACAGTAAAGATTTTTGATCTTTATTCTAAGGTCTCTG
Organism: Herpailurus yagouaroundi; assembly: GCF_014898765.1. Classification (NCBI taxonomy): domain Eukaryota; kingdom Metazoa; phylum Chordata; class Mammalia; order Carnivora; family Felidae; genus Herpailurus; species Herpailurus yagouaroundi. The sequence goes on along the minus strand of NW_024412396.1, from coordinate 31,453,305 downwards.
GGAGGCTGTTGTAGGCTTTAAGCAGGCATAGCACGGCACACTGGCAGAGGAGGAATACAAATAAGGAGACTACTGAGGAATTCCAAAAGTGACGTTGAATAGTGGCTTGGATAGGGTGGTGGTGACCAATGAAAGAATGAGAAGAATTGAAGAGGTGTTTCTGAAAAAGATGTAGAGAGTATGGAAGTTTAGGGTGTAAAGAAAGACTCCGTTTCCAGCTTGAATACATGAGTGAATGATGGAACCACTTACTGAGTCAGAAAACACTAGGGAAATGCAGATTTTGATAAGATGATGATGAATTACTATTGGATATTTTGGTTAGGAGCTTAGAAAAGTAGTCTGGGAGGGAGATGTAAAGTGAAAATTACTGGCATAACCATAGCAATTTAAACCCTGGGCATAGATGAGGATATAAAGTGAGAAGAAAAGTGAGTTTAGGCCTAGGGAATTCCCAACATTTTTTTTTTTTTTTTTTTTTTTGAGAGTCAAATGAGAGTTTATTTGAGATTAAAGAATTGCAGTTAGGGAAGGGAATCCCCAACATTTAAACATTAGGCCCAGGAGGTTAAGGAGGAGGAACCATCAAAAGAGAATGAGATCAAAGAGGAACGAGGTGGGAATGGGGAATCTCAGAAGTCAAGGGGAGGAGACAGTGTCAAGAAGAAAAGAACACTTAGCTATGTAGAATGCTTTTGAGGGGGTCAAATAAGATGATGACTGAAAACTATCCACCAGATTTGGCCAAATGGAGTTTATTGAGTCCTTAGCAAGAACAAATTCTATAGGGTAGTAGGGCTGGAGGCTGTATAATTGTGGATGTTGGAATGTAGGGGCAGTGAGGAACTGGGAATAACCATGTAGACAACTCTTGAGAATTTGACTGTATAGACGAGGGAGAAATAAATGGTGGCTAGAGGTGATGTGAAATTGAGAGGGTTTGTTTTTGTTTGTTAGGAAACTTGAGTAGTCAATGAAGAGTGAAAAGTCCAAAGATGGAATAGCCGTCGATAAGACAAGTTTCTTGACAAAGCAGGAGTGGATAGGATCTAGAGCACAAGTAGATGAATTATTAACCTTAGCTAAAATAAGGCACCATTCTTCCATGGTAACAGGAGAAAAGGATAGATCTATACAGGTTTATATATTTCATAGTGAGAAGTTGGGATACTTTCCATTTAATAGCTTTTACTTTTATTTTGTCTTGGAAAATAGATAGGAGGTCATATAGAGTTCTTAATTCTAAAGTTGCAAAGCACATTTGTTTTTATATAATACAGATTAAAATGACCTATTATTACAGAAGTCAGAAGTCTTCTATGTTTTACCACTATTAAGTGAGGGTTTCTTTCTTATGAAAGGTGCAGTTATCTCTAGCAACCAAGGACGAGTAAACCCCTTCAAGGTAAACTCTTTCCAGTGATACTTAACATGTTTTTAAGTACATTTTAATACAGAGAAATATTTCCAAACCACCAGATGACCCTCCTCAGACTTGGAAACATTAAAGATTGAAACAGATCTTTGTGAAAACAGTTGAAAGCAGCACTAGTTCATGCTTGGGCTAAGACTTATCTTCTGAATACCTATGGTTTTGAATGATAGTCCCTGTTTTTCTTAGGGATGTGTTATATTTAATATGTGTGTCAGTCTTAATATGGATTATACAAAATGTATTCAATTCCAAATGTGACACAATATAGACTTAAAAGACACTTAAATATACATTTTTTTAATGTTTGTTTATTTTTGAGAGAGAGGGAGAGAGGGCGCATGAGTTGGGGAGGGGCAGAGAGAGAGAGGACAGAGTACCTGAAGCGGGCTCTGTGCTGACACTAGGGAGTCCAACATGGGACTTGACCCATGAGCCATGAGATCATGACCTAAGCCAAAGTTGGACACTCAACCAACTGAGCTACCCAGGCACCCCTAGACTTAACAGAAATTTAGAGGAAAAATGAATCTCTTGGGGTTTTTCTTCTTTAAACATAAAATGCTAATAGTAGTTTGCTCTTTAGGTATCAGCCAATTCCAAAGAGCCAGCCATTTCAGTGAATTCAGCACGTTCTACTAATATTTTAGACAATATGAACAAATCATCCAAGAAATCTGCACTCAGTCGAGCTACAAATAATGAAAAGTCTCCAGTTATAAAGCCTCTAGTTCCAAAGCCAAAGTCTAAGCAGGTACTATTTCAACTACCCACATCAGCAACAAGTAGCACATGATCTGTTTGTCTTGCTTTAGTTTTTGTTCACTCTTTCAGATATGGGGAAGGAGGCTCCAGTTGTTTATCATTGATTGCCTAGGGAGGGTAGTGGTTCTCAATCTGATTTTGCTTCAGAATCACTTTTTAAAATATATACAGTAAAACCTTGGTTTGTAAGCATAATTTGTTCTGGAAACATGCTTGTAATCCAAAGTACTTGTATATGAAAGCGAATTTCCCCCATAAGAAATAATGGAAACTCCGATGATTCATTCCACAACCCAAAAACATTCACATAAAAATGATTACAGTACTGTAATACAAAATAATAAATAAAATACAAAGTATAAAGAAAAATAAATTAACCTGCACTTACCTTTGAAAACCTTCATGGCTGGTGTGAGGGAGACGAGTAGAGGGTTATTGTGTAGGACGGCTATCACTATCATTAATGGAATCACTGCTATCTGTTGGCTCAGTGGAATCTCTTTCTTCATGGGGGCCATTGTATACGTTTGCACAATGTTGACTACCATACAGTATTAATAAAGTTTTGTCATACACTGTATTTAATGTAACTATCAATAAGGCAGTAGGGGAAAGGGTCTATATCTGCAGGCAGCCTGCCTAGAATGAAACAAAGCATTCCTAAGCTTACTCTTGTATGGAAAAGCGGAGGACTGTCCACAGGTGCTTTGAAGTGACAAAAAATAAACTAGGGCCAGTTGTGGGCACCTTCCTATGTTCTGAAAAATCACTGATTTCTGCCAAACACTGCAGCCTGAGACTGAGCGTCTGAGCACGCGAGATGATCACACACAATCTTGCAGCCAGTGAGAGAGAGAAAAACATTGGCTCAGTTGTGATCATGGTGTAACATACTACTTGTATTGCAAGACATTGCTTATTTATCAAGTTAAAATTTGTTAGAAATGTGTGCTAATTTTGTGAAACATTTGGAGAACAAGTTACTCACAATCCAAGGTTTTACTGTGTACACTCAGGCCCCAAAGAATCAGGCATCTGTCTGGCTTTTAAAAAAATTTCCCAGATGATTCTGACGCATATCTTTTTTTTTAATGATGATGCCGGCCCCAATCTTTCCTTCTTCCGTATTCTGATTTTGCCTTCTAGATTTCATCCCAGATTTGGTATTTCACCTCACATTTGTCATTAGTATAATAGATCTTTTATCTTTTCCATTTTATATAATTTTATTCATTTAGAAAACATGGAATTTGAAGTAATAGTTTTTTTGGGTTTTAAATTTTTTTTTTTCCAACGTTTATTTATTTTTGGGACAGAGAGAGACAGAGCATGAATGGGGGAGGGGCAGAGAGAGAGGGAGACACAGAATCGGAAACAGGCTCCAGGCTCTGAGCCATCAGCCCAGAGCCCGACGCGGGGCTCGAACTCACAGACCGTGAGATCGTGACCTGGCTGAAGTCGGACGCTTAACCGACTGCGCCACCCAGGCGCCCCATGGGTTTTATGTCTATAGGCATGTTTATATTCAACTGAGAACTTCAGGACTTCACATGTTGGTATAAGAATACTAAATAATTATAAATATTTTTCCACATTTTTCAAAACTTGATTGTAGTGTATAAAATTGTACTAGATTTTTGTTGCAATATTCATTATGTTTGTTTTTACAGGCATCTGCAGCATCCTATTTCCAGAAAAGAACTTCCCAAGCTGATAAGAATGAGGATGCGAATGAAGAAAATCCTAAAAATTCATCATCTGAAACCCCAGCTCCATGTCCTCAAAACACTGAAAGTCAAAGGTTAGTACATAGATAAATTT
>NW_024412396.1:31407084-31449277 GCF_014898765.1 Herpailurus yagouaroundi | reverse complement strand
ATATTTATTTATTTTGAGAGAGAGCATGGGAAGGGCAGAGAGAGGGAGGGAGGGAGAATACTTTTTTTTTTTAATTTTTTAAAATATTTATTTTTGGGAGAGAGAGAGAGAGCATGCAAGAGAACAGGGAAGGGACAAAGAAAGAAAGGGAGACACAGAATCCAGAGCAGGCTCCAGGTTCTGAGCTCTCAGCACAGAGCCCAATGCAGGGCTTGAACTCAGAAAGTGTGAAATCATGATCTGAGCTGAAATCTGATGCTTAACCAACTGAGCCACCCAGGTGCCCTGAGGGAGGGAGAATCTTAAGCGGGCTTCTTGCCCAGCATAGAGCCCAACACGGGGCTCAATCTCATAACCATGAGATCATGACTTGAACTGAGATCAAGAGTTGGATGCTTAACTGACTGAGCCACCCAGGCATCCCTGAATACATAACTTTAAGGAGGCCATAAATATTGGTTAATGTCTACTTAATACTTGAGTATGCTCTGATAAGTTATATATGTGTTTTAAATTGTACTATGTTTTACGGGGCGCCTGGGTGGCTCAGTCAGTTGGGCGTTCTACTTCGGCTCAGGTCATGATCTCACAGTTGGTGGGTTTAAGCCCCGCATCGGGCTCTGTGCTGATAGCTCGGAGCCTGAAGCCTGCTTCAGATTCTGTGTCTCCTCTTCCCTCTGCCCCTCCCATGCTCATGCTCTATCTCACTCTGTCTCTCAAAATAAATGTAAAAAAAATTTAAAAATAAAATAAAATAAATTGTATTGTGCTTTAAATTGTTTTAAATTAAAATTTAAAACATATATTTTATAATTCTTCTTTTGTTTTAAAATAAATATAGTTAAGTGGGAGAAGCAGTGAAAGGATACAAAAGAAAGTCTGATAAAGAATAAATATCTTCCATATCCACTCAGTTCCCCTCTTTACAAATAGTCACTACAACAAATTTCTTACATAGCCCTCCAGAATTGTTCTGTAAGTGTTCAAACACTTGTATTTATCTGTTTATTTTAACAGAAATGGTAGCATACACATTGTTCTGTACATTACTATTTTTTCACATAGCAGCTTTTGCAGATCATCTCATATTACTACACAGTTTATTTAATCTTTTTATATCCATTGAATGGATATGCCATAATTTATTCAGTTCTCTACTGGTGGACAGAGGGTGATTGCTGGTCTTTTGCTAGAGTACAAGTAGTACTGCAATGAATTACTTTATATGAATGTCATTTCTCACATATACATATAGCCGTAAGATGGATATCTGTATGATTCAAGTTAATGTGCACTTGTAATTCCAATAGACATTGCCAAATTTTTCTCCATTAATCTTGTATCATTTTCTATACCTCCAGCAATGAGTTCCTATTTGCCTGTATCCTATTTGTTTGCCAGTGCAATATGTTACATTTCGTGATCTCTCTAAATGCTGGATTTATTTAAAATGCATCAGTTAAGGAGTGCCTGGGTGGCTCAGTAGGTTAAGCATCAGACTTTGGCTCAGGTCATGATCTCACCATTCATGGGTTCGAGCCTCGCATTCGGCTCTGTGCTGACAGTTTGGAGCCTGGAGCCTGCTTCAGATTCTGTGTCTCCCTCTCTCTCTGCCCCTCCCATACTCGCACTCTCTCTCTTAAAAATAAACATTTTTAAAAAAACTTTAATGCCTCAGTTAAAAAGAAAAAGTCACCATTTCATTTTTATCATTGAATATCTCCTGTTAACCAGTTTATTTATCTATCTACTTTTTTAAAGAGTCTATTTTTAAGTAATCTCTGCACCCAACGTGGGGCTCGAACTCCTAGCCCCGATATCAAGAGCCATATGCTTTACCGATTGAGCTAGCAGGCATCCTTCATGTTAACCAGTTTAATTTGAGGGGTAGCTTTGGTTTTTATTTTTTCTGTTTTGCCCTGAATTCAAATTAGGTATTAAGCAGTGAAGGTTTTATTTAAGAAGATTCAATTTTTTGTACTTTCAATACAGAAAACTTATTTAATTGGAATGTCATTAAGGAGTTATAACTGTTTAACCAAATATTTTGTCATGAGTATTGATAAACTGAATCAGAAGAGAAATATTCAATTTTGTTTTTCTTTTGGAAAACAGCTGTTTAGGGGCAGGGAGATTGCCTGCTCTTAGCTAGATTTGTGACATTGCTTCAAGTTTGATTAAAATGAATGTTTATTAATTTCAGGAAATTCAAGAAACTTTGTTTACCATTTGTTTTGATTTGTTCTATTATTTTTCTGGAAGTAGAATTATATTAAGATTACTTGAAATTTGTATATTTCCACAAATTAGGCAATGCTAGTAATATTTTTTATAGCTTGTTTTTCTAAAAATTAAAAAATTTAGACAAAAATCCCTCAATTACTCATAAAGATAATTTTTTAAATCTTTTTTATTAAAATTAAGATTCTACATTTAGTGGGCTCTGCATCAGAGATGGAATGTTACAACCTGTGGTCTTGTTTCCATTTAAAATTTTATCATAGGGGTGCCTGGGTGGCTCAGTCGGTTGAGTGTCCGACTTCAGCTCAGGTCATTATCTCGCTGCTCATGGGTTCGAGCCCTGCCTGGGACTGTGTGCTGACAGCTCAGAGCTTGGAGCCTGTTTCAGATTCTGTGTCTCCCTCTCTCTGCACCTCCCCTGCTCGCACTCTGTCACTCTCAAAAATAAACCTTATAAATAAATAAATGTTTAAAAATAAGTAAAATAAAATTTTATCATAAACATTTTCCTCTGGTATTTTTGCCACTAATTTTTGCTGTATATTTAAATTTGTTATTCAAGATCCATTTGGTTACAATGTAGTAAGGGCCAGTACAGCTGCTGTGTGAAGTATGGGGACTCTGCAGTCAAACTGCCAAGGTATTAAATCCCAGGTCTGCCTTTGGCTATCTGTGTGACCTAGAGTAAGTTATTTCACATTTCTTTTCTTTTTTTTTTTTAATTTGTTTAATATTTATTCATTTTTGAGAGAGAGAGATGGAGCCCAAGCGGGGGTGGGCAGAGAGAGAGGGAGACAAAATCCAAAGCAGGCTCCAGGCTCTGAGCTGTCAGCACAGAGCCTAACACGGGGCTCAAACCCACGAACCGTGAAATCATGACCTGAGCTGAAGTCAGACACTTAACCAACTGAGCCACCCAGGCGCCCCTAAGTTATCTCACATTTCTGAGCCTTGATTTCCTCCTCTATGGAATAGAGATAGTAATTGCACCTACCCTCATAGGGTTATGATAGATGAAATGAGGTAATACACACAAAGTATTTAGAACAATGCCTAGCAGATAGTAAGTGCTCAGTAAATATTAAATGTTTGCATTAAATCTTCACTTGTGACCTAAAGATAATTTGTGTCAAAAGCAAAGTCTAGGGGCATCTGAGTGGCTCAGTCAGTTAGGCATCTGACTTTGGCTCAGGTCATGATCTCATGGTTTGTGAGTTGAGCCCCACACTGGGCTCGTGCTGACAGCTCAGAGCCTGGAGCCTGCTTTGGATTTTGTGACTCCCCCACTCTCTGCCCCTCCTCCACTCAGGGTCTGTCTCTGTCTCTCAAAAATAAATAAACATAAAAAAAAAAGTCAAGTCTAATGAAATTGATAAGTATGCTGTGTGTATGCTTTACATAATAATTATATGAGAAAGGACATACACGCCCAGGTCATCTGTGAGAGCAATGGTGAGGGGATGGGATAGGAGCTTGAGAAAAGTAAAAATTAAAGATAGCTGGTTTTGGAAATGGAGAAAGAACCCACCAAGGATTGGAAGAATTTTACTGGGCCAGAGGGGCTGAGTGAAACTGGAGACCTTGAGCCTGTCAGCATTCCAAAAAGGAGCTGAAAGTGCAGAGTTCATGGTTGCTCCACTTGGAAAATACATATGTGAGTAAACCCTTTGAATTGATCTTACAAGGGGTTTTTCAGTTCATTATTTCCATGGTCTTCAAGCAGTTTTAGGTAATATGTAGTATGAATATTAACAAGTGTAATTAATTGTGTCTTTCTTAGTATATATAGGTATGCAAAGACTAATGGTTAATTACTAACCTGAAAAATCATAAAGCACTTTAAACTGTGTCTTAAGTATGAAATTTTTTCAATAATTGCTATTTTAGGCCAAAGACTGGGTTCCAGATGTGGCTGGAAGAAAACAGAAGTAATATTTTGTCTGACAATCCTGACTTTTCAGATGAAGCAGACATAATAAAAGAAGGAATGATTCGATTTAGAGTATTGTCACCTGAAGAAAGGAAGGTAAGAATAATTTTGCTGAGATTGAGATCTTAGTAAATTCCCAGGGGTTTTGTTTTTGTTTTTATTTTTTTCAAATTTATTTATTTTGAGAAAGAGAGAGAGCGAGCACAAGCAGGGAAGGGCAGAGAGAGAGAATCCCAAGGAGGCCCAGCACTGTCAGCGCAAAGCCTGACGTGGACCTGAACTCATGAACCCATGAGATCATGATCTGAGCCAAAACCGAAAGTTGGTCACTTAACCGACTAAGTCACCCAGGTGCCCCCTAGGTCTTAAAAATTCTTATAGAAAATGCCTTTTTCTGTTCTGGAAATTGCATATATTCTGGTAAACTCTTGGTGGAGAGGAAATTAAATAACTGAAATGTTAGTTCTAAACATATGGATGTGTAATAGTTATTAGTGCTAATGGTTAAATTTGGGGCATATGTACTGTTTATATCTGTATAAGTTCCTGCATGTTGTAAGTTAGGAGGATACCCCAAGAAAAAGTACATTACTTACAAATCAAAAGCAAATAAAATTAAGAAGTAAAAATGAAATTAAATGTACATGTTTGGACTACTGCCTTAGGGTACTTGGGATTCTCTCTCTCTGCCCCTTCCCTGCTTGCACTCACTCTCTTTACCTCTCTCTCAAAATAAATAAATAAACTTAAAAAATTTCTTTAAAAAGCAGAATTTTTTAAAATGCTATTTACTTCCACATTGAATATAAAATGAGAATACTGGGGTACCTGGTTGGCTCAGTCGATAGAGCATGTGACTGTTAATCTCAGGGTTGTGAGTTCAAGGCCCACATTGAGCATAGAGCTTACTTTAAAAAACAAAAAAACAAAAACAAAGTCAAAGTGAGAGTACTGCTTTTCGGGCAGTGGAAGACCTGGTGTTCTGTTCTAGCCTTTCATGTGGAAATTAGGACAGGTGGCTGGTACCTTATTGCCCCTTGTATAAATTTCTGCCTTATGAGGGAGGGCTAGGAGCAGCTTTCTGTTGCAAGGGGAAGGAATGTGTGTGGTATATCAATTAAATCCTCAGATATCATTTCCCCAGGGATGCAGTATGCGGCATGGGCATGCAGTATTCACCTGGTGAAATAGATACTTGCCTTGATAAACTGAATTTTAAGAATAGAGCTATTACAAAATGAGGAAGCTAGAAACTGGTCCAACCACCTCAAGCCTATTTAGAATCTCATTGGCAACTTTGTATTTCTCATTTTTTGTAAGACTTTATAAAAGGATAATAAAGAATTAGATAAATGGTATCTAAATGATCTTATGCAGTAAAAAATGTGATTGTGTTTTTGAATACTTGAAAATGTAATCAGTATTTTTAAGTTAAACCTTAATCCAGTCTGTTAATGTGAGAAATTCTACAGCTCCAAAGGGTCTCTTTTCTATAGTAAATAAATGGAAAGGAAATAAAGTGAAAGAAGGAGGAACTATTACATATTAAAATAGATTTAAGTGACTCAGTCAGTTGAGCGTCCAATATTTATCTTGGCTCAGGTCATGATCCCAGGGTTGTGAGATCGAGCCCTGCATTGGGATTGATATTCCGTGTCTCTCCCTCTGCCCCTCTCCCCACCTCATGCACACGCTCTTGCTCTCTCTCTAATTAAAAAAAAAAAAGATTTAGGAGACAGACGGAAATGACTGAACTTTTTAAGGTTCTTGTGCTTATTGAATAAAGCCAGCCCCAAAAGAGTATCTGAAATGTCATTCCTGAAGTGACAGAGTGATAGGGATGAAGAACAGAGAACTAATTACCAGGAGTTGGGACCTGGATGAGAAATGTAGTTTGGAGGAACAACATGAGGGATCCTTGTGGTGATGGTACTGTTTTGTATCTTGAATGTGGAGCCTACATGGGAATTAAATATGCATACACACATACACACAAATGAGTAGAAGTAAAAATGGGGGGATTGTATTGATGTCAGTACTCTGGTTGTGATATATCAGCTTTGGAAGATGCTATGATTGGGGGAAACTGGGAAAAGAGTATACGAGATCCTTCTGTATTATTTCCTACAACTGCATATGAAAAAATCTCAAAATAAAAAGTTTCATTTTTAAAAAAAGTACCTGCAGTTATATATTTTGCACTTAATATGGTTAAATATAAGCAGAGTTTAGGTTGAAATATTACAGAGGTAGACATAAATTTTTTAACCTGCTCTGCAATTAATAAGACATTTGTTAACAATGAGAATCCTTAATGATTAGCTTAACAATTCAAGTACTAATTATGCTTTTTTTTAATTAAAAAAAATTTTTTTTAATGTTTATTTTTGAGAGAGAGACAGAGCATGAGGTGGTGGAGACTGAGCCACCCAGATGCCCCTGCTTTTTTTTTTTTTTTAATGCTGCTTTTTATATACAGGATTGTTACCTAAAAAAGTGAGGAAATCATTTCCTTCCTAGTTCTTTGTTATTGCCTAAAAATCGTTTCTCCCATATTTTTACAAAGGCATGGGCTACCAAGGCCAAAGGAGGTACTACAAGTGATGGAGCTGAAGCAAAGAAGCGAAAACGTGTGATTGATGAAAGTCATGAAACTGAAAACCAGAAAGAAAAAGCAAAGGAGAATCTGAATTTGCCAAAAAAGCAAAAACCTTTAGATCTTTCTACCAATCAGAAACTATCAGCTTTTGCATTTAAGCAGGAATAGACAGAGTTAAGGAAATGACCTTAGGGAAGTAATAGATTTTTTACTCATCATTGATGAATCTGGACTTAAAAAAATGTTATCTTTAGAAAATTCGTTATATATTTTTAAAAGAGTTTAATGACAACTTTTTGTCTTTATTAAGGTAATATAGTAACAGGGAGTGTGTAAAAACTTTCATTCCTACAGATTGCTCTGCCCCCAAATAGAAGGCCATTCAGAAGCATTATGATTGTAGGCACTGACTTGAAGCCACTGGCATGTCACAGTGGAAGCCAGTTTGATTTTGTTTCTTACCTTCAAAATCATCAAAGCCAAGGTCTTAAAACCTCTGAACATTGAAGTACCTTCAAGGGGTTTTCTCATTTGGTTTGTGTCATATACTGGGAAGTACTACAGAAATCCTCTTCCAGGTGTGTTACCGTAGACTGTTTCTCTATGTCTGTATTGGACTGGGGACCATGTTTTTTAATATGGGCCCTCAACATGTAAATAATTTTGTAGGTGTGATTTTTTTCATTTGTTTGTTTTGGAAATTTCTTCATGTATGGCTTTCAGTTGTCTTTGTATAGCCTGGTTTTTAAAAAAATAAGACTTTCACATTTCCAAATTTAGTTTGCTGTGGTCTTTTTTTTTTTTTTAATGTTTATTATTTTTGAGAGAGAGACAGAGTATGAGCAAGGGAGGGAGGGCAGAGAGAGATATAGGGAGGCACAGAATCTGAAATAGGCTCCTGGCTCTCTGCTGTCAGCGCAGAGCCTGATGCGGGGCTTGAACTCACAAACCGTGAGACCATGACCTGAGCCGAAGTCAGAGCCTTAACCTACTGAGCCACCCAGGCACCCCATAGTTTGCTGTGGTCTTATCATTTTTCCATGAAATGAAAATGTTTCTAGAAAACATAGTTTACATTTATTACCATAATTTCTACCATCACCCCCATCCTGCTACACATCATAACACACAGAAGAGAAGATGGAGGACAGTTTTGAAAGTTTTTCATCCCGGGGCATAATGTGCCCCTGGTAAGATCCTCTCATTATCAACATCAGCAGTATTTTCCTGAGCAAGTCTTCGAAGCCTTGATATGAGAGTAAAGAGGGAAAGTGTTTAACTCCTTTTCTTTTGAACAAATAAGATTTAAATATTTCATACATTTTTTGTTATTATTCTAGGCAGAGCTTAATGCAAATGCAGCCACTTAATGAGGGCAGAATACAGGGGTGGGCTTGGCAGAGTCAGGGGCAGGTTGTAGTAAAATAAAATCAGGTGGCTCAGGATGAGAATGGTTTTATATGTTGGAAGGAATATAATATGTTGAAAATTTAGATATGTAGAAGCCAAAGATACTCCTTATCTCACAATGACCAAGGTTAGGAAGGAATACATTTCTGATGTTTTAATTAGTGGCTGGTATAGAGAGATATTATAGCACAATGGTTAGGAGCGCAGATTTCAAAGCCAAACTACTTGGGTCTGAAGACACTATGGTATGTACCAGCTGAATGAACCTTGGGCAAATTTCTAGCCTTTGACCACTCATCTGTAAAATGGTTTTAATAATTTTATTTCATAGCATTGTTAATGAGAATTAAATGAGATAAAAGCACTTAATTCCTGGTACATAGTAATGTTTTCTATAAATGTCAGCTATTTTTTTTTTTTTAATGTTTATTTATTATAGAGAAACACAGAGCAAGAGCATGGGAGGGGCAGAGAGAGGGGGAGACACAGAATCTGAATCAGGCTCCAGGCTCCTGTCAGCACAGAGCCCGACGCAGGGCTCGAACTCACAAATCGCGATATCATGACCTGAGCCAAAGTTGGACGCCCAACCGACTGAGCCACCCAGGCGCCCCAAATGTCAGCCATTCTTAATCATGCTATTGACTATTTCATCTTGCTTTATCTTTGGGTTTCATTGTGCATACTGTATGAATTTTTATTTCAAGATCCTGAAGTAAAAGTTTATTTATAATGCTTTGGAAAGGGTGTTATATTGTAGATCTATAGGAACCTGATAATACCACGGATTTGCAAAAAGTGTTTTTAGTCCCCTAGTTTTATTTGGTTGAAGGAGCATTTTTGTATATGCCATAGCAAGCACAGGAACATTTTTGTATTGACTTGGTTTAACTCGTAAATCAGAACTTTGAAACCAAGACCTTATCCTTATTCCTTTGCTGTATATGATTAAACCCTAAAAAAAAAAAAAAAACTGCTTTTCCAGAGAATTAGTGCTTAATGATGGGAAAGTGGAAACAGAAATAAATGAATATATTAGCCACCATCATGGTGTCAGTAATATTGCCTATTCTGAGCTTTTTCTGTGCTGTTGAATATTGCCATTTGCTTAATTTCATTCACTGGTAGTAAAGACTTTTCAAAAAGGAGGTAATTTTAATACTTCACAGTCATCAAAAGGGCATCATCTGATTATTCCAGAGAGCAAGTTAGTGAGCACTGAGTTAGGCCTGCCAACTCCGGGGGCTGTGGTACTCTACAGCCTCTCCGGTCGGTGCAGCAGCCTGTGGTGAGCCACTAGCATTAACATGGAACAGATCCCTGGAGACAAAAGGATGAGATCCATCCATGTAGAAAGTATCTTCATCAGTGACTGGTTTCTTATGGGCCTTTGTTGTCCTCCAACTGCTTTATTATAGAAGTATATAATTTTCTCCCATTTTTATTTTGGAAAATTCCAAGTAGTATAGTGAACATACATACATCCTTTATCTAGATCGACTTATTGTTGACATTTTGCTATACATGCTTTATAAATAGTGTTTTTCTCAAGTCATTTGAAATATGCATCATGACATTTTACCCCTCAGTACCTCAACATGTGTCCCCTAAAAAGAGAGATACTTCTACATAACCACAATATCATTATTATGCCACAGAAATTTAAGAGAAGAATATTATTGCCTAACATGCATTTCGTATTAAAATATCCCCCAGGGGCGCCTGGGTGGCTTGGTCGGTTAAGCGTCCGACTTCGGCTCAGGTCATGATCTCACGGTCCGTGAGTTCAAGCCCCGCGTCGGGCTCTGTGCTGACAGCTCAGAGCCTGGAGCCTGTTTCCGATTCTGTGTCTCCCTCTCTCTCTGCCCCTCCCCTGTTCATGCTCTGTCTCTCTCTGTCTCAAAAATAAATAAACGTTTAAAAAAAATAATAATAAAAGAAATAAATAAATAAAATTTCCCCCAAAGTACCATTTAGCCTCCCCGCCCCAATCTAGGATCAATCAAGAAAGCTACATTAAAAAATAAAATAGTCCTGCATCATATTTAATTAGAAATAATACTTTTTTAGTTGAAGTACAGCTGACACAGTATTATATTAGTTTCAGGTGTATAACATAGCAATTATACATATGTACACATTACTATAAAAGTACATATTAAATACAGGAAGAATGAGGAAAAACATCATCCCCAATCCTAATACCCAGAGATAACCCCTTAACATTTTGATATATGTCATTAGGCTTTTTTCTGTGCATGTGCTTTTCTTTCACATAGATCCCAAGAAGTGTTTAAAAAAAAAAAAAAAAAGAAAAAAGTTAAGCCTAAAATTTTAAGTGTGGCCTTTTGCTGGAATGGACTAATGGTTGATACCAATTTCTCCCTTCTCTGGGACTGTATCATAACAGGCAAAAAGTGATGGAATTGAAAAAAAAACATAATGGAATCAGCCAAAAGTTGGTTCTTTGAAAGACACAAGTTAGAAAAATACTTGGCAAGATTAATCATAATGAAAAGCACAGATAAGTGATACTAGGAATGAAGAGGAATTTATTAACTACAGATGGTACAGATTTTTCATAGGCCTATCACAATCAGTTTTATTTGTCAATTGGCTTAGCCACAGTTGCCAGTTATTCAATGAAACACTAACCTATGTTAGTATATTAGTATAACCTATGAAAGTATATTATAGATTATATTAAATTCCATAATCTGGTGACTTGAAGTAAGATGATCCAAGATAATATGGGCGGGCTTGATTCAATCATTTGAAAGACTAAAAAGCAGAACTGAGGCTTTCCTGAGGGAGAAGTTATACCTGTAGACAGCAGTTTCGGCTCAAGCCAGATTTCTTGCCTGCCCTTCTTGGAGGTCTACCCTGTGGATCTGGGGTTTCACACTTTGTCTTCCAGCCTCCACAATGTGTGTATGAATTCCTTGCAATAAATCTTTTAATTTCTCCTGCTGCTTCTATTTCTCTGGTTGAACACTGACTAATTCAAGACTATTCTAAGTAAGTTTATGACAATAAATTGGAAAATTTTGATGAAATGAATACCTACAAAAGCGGAGCTTATTAAAACTGACTCAAGACATCAAAAGTCTAAAATACTTAGGAATAAATTTAACAAATAAGTGCAAAACTTATACTCTAACCTACAAAACATTGTTGAAAGACATAAGAGAAGACCTAAGTAAATGCAAAGACCTCCTGTGTTTATGGGCCAGAAGATTTAACATTGCATTATTAAAATAGCAATACTCCCAAAATGATCTACAGATTCAATGCTTTCCTTATCAAAATTCCAGCTGGCTTTTTTTGCAGAAAATGACCAGCTGATCCTAAAATTCATATGGAAATTCAAGGAGCCCAAAATAGCCAAAATAATTTTGGAAAAAAAAAAAAAAGAGGATTCACACTTCACAATTTCAAAACAATACAAAGCTACAACATGGCATAAGAATAGACCTATAGATCAATGCAATGGAATTGAGGGTCTAGAAAATAAACTCTCACATTTATAGTCAATTGATTTTTTACAAGATTGCCAGGACAATTCAATGGGAAAAGGATAGTCTTTTCCATAAATGATGCTAGGACAATTGGATGAAATTGAAAAGAATGAAATTGAACCCCTATTTCACACTGTATAAAAAAAATTAATTCCAGGGGCACCTGGGTGGCTCAGTCAGTTGAGCGTCTAACTTCGGCTTGGGTCATGACCCTGTGGTTTGTGGGTTCAGGCCCTGTGTCAGGCTCTCTGTCAGCTCGAAGCCCAGTCCAGATACTCTGTCCCCCTTTCTCTGTCCTCTCTCGCTTGCTTTCTCTCTTAAAGATAAATAACCAGGGGCGCCTGGGTGGCGCAGTCGGTTGAGCGTCCGACTTCAGCCAGGTCACGATCTCGCGGTCCGTGAGTTCGAGCCCTGCGTCAGGTTCTGGGCTGACAGCTCAGAGCCTGGAGCCTGTTTCCGATTCTGTGTCTCCCTCTCTCTCTGCCCCTCCCCTGTTCATGCTCTGTCTCTCTCTGTCCCAAAAATAAATAAACGTTGAAAAAAAAATTAAAAAAAAAAAAAAAAAGATAAATAACCATTAAAAAGAATTAATTCCAGGGCACCTGAGTGGCTCAACTGGTTAAGCTCCAACTCTGGTTTTCAGCCCAGGTCATGATCTCATGGTTGTGAGATCGAGCCCCACGTCAGGCTGAGCATGGAACTTGCATGGGATTCTCTCTCTCCCCCTCTCTCTGCCCCTCCCTGCCTCTCAAAATAAATAAACTTAAAACAAATTTAATTCCAAATGGATCAAGACCTAAATGTAAGAGCTAAAAATTATAAAATTCTTAGAAGGAAACAAGTGTAAATCTTTGTGACCTTGGATTAAACAATGATTTCTTAGATATAAACCAGGAACACAAGCAACAACAGAAATATGTGGGCGGGGGGGGTGGTGAAATGGGTGATGGGGATTAAGCAGTGCACTTGTGATGAGCAGTGGATGATGTGTGGAAGTGTTGAATCACTATATTGTACACCTGAAACTAATATAACACTGTATGTTAACTAACTGGAATTTGAATATAAGGAAACAAGCAAACAAAAATAGACGAAGGCAACATCATCAAAATTAAAAACTGCTTCAAAAACACTTATCAAGAACATGAAAAAAGCCACAGAAATTTTTTTTTCAAATCATATCTGCTAAGGGACTTGCATCTACAATACATAAACAACTCTGGGATGTCTCAGTGACTTGGTTAAGCGTCTGACTTCTGCTCAGGTCATGATCTTCCAGTTCATGGGTTCAAGCCCTGCGTCGGCTCTATGCTGACAGCTCAGAGCCTGGAACCTGCTTTAGACTCTGTTTCTCCCTTTCTCTCTGCCCCTCCCCAGTTCATGCGCGCTCTCTCTCTCTCAAATAAACATTTAAAAAAATGAGAATATGTAAACAACTCTTAAAACTCAATAATTACAGGACAACCCAATTTAAAAATGGTCAAAGGACTCGAACAGACATTTCTCTAAAGACAGTACACAAATGGCCTATAACACATGAAAAGGTGCTCAATATCTTTTGCCATCAGGAAAATGAAAAAACTACAGAGAGATATCTCTTCACCCCCAACTAAGATGGCTATAATGAAAAAGATGTACAATAACAAGTGTTGGTGAGGAGGATGTGGGGAAATTGGAACCCTCAGATAGTGGAACATAGGAACATATAATGGTAGTTTGGCAGTTCAGTCAGCTGAGTGTTTGACTCTTGATTTAGGCTCAGGTCATGATCCCAGTGTTGTGGGATCAAGCCCCATGTCAGGCTCTGTGCTGAGCTTGGAGTCTGCTTGGGATTCTCTCTCTCTCTGCTCCACTCCTGCTCGCTCACTCTCTCTCAAATTATATTTAAAAAAATTTTTTTAATGTTTGTTTATTTCTGAGAGAGAGACAGAGTGCGAGCAGGGGAGGGGCAGAGGGAGACAGAGAATCCAAGCAGGTTCCAGGCTCTGACTTGTCAGCACAGAGCACAACACAGGGCTTGAACCCACAAACCGTGAGATCATGACCTGAGCCAAAGCCGGACACTTAACAGACTGAGCCACCCACACGCCCCTCTCTCTCTAAAATTATAAACAAACAAACAAACAAACATAGAGTTATGACCCAGCATTTCCACAACTAGGTATAAGTCCCAAGAGTAATGAAAACATATGTCCACACAAAAACTTGTACATAAATGCTCAGAGCACTATTACTTACAACAGCCAAAAAGTAAAAACATCTCAAATGTCCATCAAGTGATGCATGGACAAACCAAAGGTGGTATATCCATACAATGAAAATTTTGGCAATAAAAAAAAATGGAGTACTGCTACATGTTGCAACATGGATGAAACATGAAAATATTATAAGAAGCCAGTCACAAAAGACCATATACTATATGATTCCATTTATATGAAATGTGCAGAATAGGCACTTTCTCTCTATGGAGAGAAAGTGTTTGGGTGGTTGCCTAGGGTTGGGGACTAAGAGGAAAAGGTAAGTGGCTGCTAATGGTTGCAGGGTTTCTTTTTGGAGTGATGAAAATGTTCTGGAATTGGATAGTGGCAGTGTTTGTAAAACTCTGATTTACTAGAAACCACTGAATTGTATGCTTTTAAGTGGGTGACTGTATGGCATGTCTCTATGAAGGTGTTATTTTAAAAAAACTGATTTGAAGAAAAGAATATCTGAATAGTCTGTAACCAATTTTAGAAATTTAGGCTGTATTTGAGGTGCCTGGGTGGCTCAGTTGGTTTAGCATCCAAGTCTTGATTTCAGCTCAGGTCATGATCTCACCATTTGTGGGTTCAAGACCCATGTCAGGCTCTGTGCTGACAGTGTGGAACCTGCTTGGGATTCTCTCTCTCTCTCTCTCTCTCTGTCTCTCTCTGCCCTTCCCCTGCTTGCACATGCTTTCTCTCTCTCTCTCAAAATATTTAAAAATTCTTCTTATAAAGAAACTACCAGGCTAGATGAATTTAGAAACAAGTTCTATCGACAGTCAAGCAAAAATTCCAATCTTATAGAAATTATTGAATATAGCAGCTGTCATAATCTTAATATCAAAATCTGACAAAGTTAGTTCTAGAAGGCAAATCATAAACCAAATCTCACTGATGAACATGGATGAAAACTCCTAAAAATTTTAGTATGCCGGATCCCATAGTGTATAAAAAAAAGATACAATTTAGTTATCCTATTGACTTAATCCTAAGAATACAGCATTGATTTAACATTAGAAAGTTAGTTAAAGCTGATTAAAGGGCAAAAATTGCATAAAAGCATGTATCTTATTTACAGGGATTTGGGCCATTCTGGTTTTTTCTATCACTTTACGGAGTTAACTCTATATGTCAGTGAACCACGTCACCCAAAGGCTCATAAACACAATAAAGTATTTTGATGAGGAGGATAATTAAGTATAGAGTTAAACTACTAGAAAACTCATTAAGAAAGGAATAATGCTGTTGTTCTTTTAATTATAAATTGTATTTCATTTAACAGATCTCTGTTTTCTGTTTTCTCCTGGTATATTTCTGTGTTGGAATTCATGTGTTTCTACTGTAACTGCATACTTGTTAGTCTCACTAAGAGACCCAGGTTTTCGAGGGCAGGAACCATGTTGGTAGATGGTTAGCATAGTCGACACAGTGCAAGCATTGGAGCCTGATAGGTTTAGGGTTTCTGTCCTGCCTCTACTTCCTCTACTGGAGCTACATGGCTCTGGGAACCACTTAACCTCTCTGACTTTCTTTTCCCTCTGGTCCTTGTAATAAAAATAACAGTAATTTTCTACTCAGACCTCCTTAGTTTCAGAAAACCTGCACAGGCCAGATCCCCAGAACAGACACCTACCCCATACCACTTGCCTGCACTTCCCCAGGCCACAGCTGCACTTGAGATGCACAACTGCCCCCAATATTCAGGGACCCAGTCTCTCTCCCAGAAACATGGAATTTGGACACAGAAGCAGAATCAGTTAACCCGAGGAAGTGAGCTTCATAGGCACGTAGAAGTGAGTGCCATAACCACAGCAGAGGGAAACTAAGGTTGTGGGGAAGCAGAGAAATGAGTGGGCAGAAGACGCCCGTCTAGTGAAAGTGGAAAAGTTGGGGGAAGATGTTAAAACAAACAGAAAAATTGCCATGTCCACATTATCTCAGCTGCTTCTGTGGCTCTGATAACAAAAACCCTAGAGAAAGAAGGATGAAGAGCTGGCACTTTAATTTTTAAAGAAGAGTGTGAAGCAGATTAATGGCAAATAAAAAGTTTTGTCTAGGGTTGGAACCTGCCCCCACCCCCAAGAGTGTTCCTTGGTGAAGACAGCTGGATTGGAATTGATATAAATGGTTTTTCTAAAGAGGGAGGAGTATCAGTGTGGTTCAATGAGATAGAGACTCTTCATGACATCATTTCTCCCTCAAATTAAACACTATATCAGCTGATTAAAAATAGTTACTGGGTGTATCTAGAATATATATGTAAAGAACTCTTAAACTCAGCATTAAAAATAAAACATACAGTCCAATCAGAAAATGAGCAAAAGACATAAATGCACTTCATGAAAAGATGTGCATGAAGTGCACATGAAAACACATGAAAAGATGTGCAATATCATTAGCCATTAGAGAAATTCAAATTAAGACTACAACGAGATACACTACACACGTATCAGAGCAGCTAAAATGTACAATATTGACAATACCAAATGTAGGTGAGGATGCAGAGAAACGGGCTCACTCATATTGCTGTGGGAATGTAAAATGGTACCACCACTCTAGAAAATAATTTGGCAATTTCTTTCAAAACTAAAATGAACTTACTATATGACCAGCAATTGCCCTCTTAGGCACTTTACCCAGAGAAATGAAAATTTACTTCACACGGGAACTTGTATATCTCTGTTCATAGCAGCTTTATTCTTTTTTTTTTTTTTTTAATTTTTTTTTTCAACGTTTATTTATTTTTGGGACAGAGAGAGACAGAGCATGAACGGGGGAAGGGCAGAGAGAGAGGGAGACACAGAATCGGAAACAGGCTCCAGGCTCTGAGCCATCAGCCCAGAGCCCGACGCGGGGCTCGAACTCCCGGACCGCGAGATCGTGACCTGGCTGAAGTCGGACGCTTAACCGACTGCGCCACCCAGGCGCCCCGCAGCTTTATTCTTAATAGCCTCACACTAGAAACCACCCAAATGTCCCTCAATGACTAACTGGTAAAACAAACTATGGTACGTTCATCCCATGGTACACAATTCAGCAACAAAAAGGAATCAAATATTGATACATACAACAGTTTGTATTAATCTCAAAGAAATCATGCTAAGAAAAGCCAGCCTGAAAGGATATTTTGTTTCCATTGCACTATATGATTGCAGTTATATAATATTCATAAAATAATATACAGTTGGAGAACCGATGAGTGGTTGCTAGAGTTAAAGATGGGGAGGAGAGGGATATGGCTATACAGGAGTGACAAGAGCAAGTCCTGTGGTGATGGTACAGTTGAGTATCTTGATCACGGGGGTGGTTTCACAAGGCTTTACATGTGTTAAAGTTGCATTGAGTTACACACACACACACATACACAAATAAATCTGTACTGGTAAAATCTGAATAAATTGCATGAATTGTTCCAATGTCAACTTCTTGGTTTTGATACTCTACTATAGTTGTTTAAGGAGTTAACATTGGAGGAAGCTGGGGGGAAATAGCTGACGATATCCTACGATTGACAATGACATTTGTAGCTAATGGGAAAAAATTTATATTCCTGACTCCCAATAGGGTTGTAAGCCCTTCAAAACCAGGCCTGTTCTGTGTATCTTCAGAGCCTGGCACAGTGCCTCTCCTAAACAGTATGTTTTCCTCATTGACACTGATAAAGGATTCTGAGCCCACAACTGGGTAATCTGAGTAATCTTTGTCAATATACCAAGAACAATATTTATTACCATTTTATTTTTATTTATTTTTTTAATGTTTATTTTTGAGAGAGAGAAAGAGAGAGAGAGAGACAGCGTGAGTGGGGGAAGGGCAGAGAGAGAGGGAGACAGAGTCCAAAGCAGACTCCAGGCTCCAGGCTGTCAGCACAGAGCCCAACGCGGGGCTCGAACCCATATACCACAAGATCATGACCTGAGCCGAAGCCAGACACTCAACCGGCTGAGCCACCCAGGTGCCCCTATTACCATTTTAAAGTCATCTTATGATTAATTTGTAGAAATATACAAGGATAGTAAGAAAAAAAAACTTTATTAGAAAAGTTAACAAGAATTTATACATAACAGGGGCACCTGGGTGGCTCAGTCAGTTAAGCGTCCTACTTCAGCTCAGGTCATGATCTCGCAGTTCTTGGGTTCAAGTCCTGCATTGGGCTCTGTGCTGACAGCTCAGAGCCTGGAGTCTGCTTCAGATTCTATGACTCCCTCTCTCTCTGCTGCTTCTCCACTCACACTCTGTCTCTGCTGTCAAAAAATAAGTGAACGTTAAAAAAAATTTTTTTAATTGAAAAAAAAAGAATTTATACACAACAAACCACTCAAATACTGGTGTACAAACAATAAGAGAGATATAAAGAATACTATCATACATCCTTTTAGCAAAACGAGATAGTCCAGGTTCTTGTCACAAAATATTGTATAATAATAACATGCTTCTTGTCGAATGAATGATTAAGTGGATGAAAATACCATATTTCCTTCTCTGTCCTTAGAAATATATAGGTCATTTATTGATTTTTGAGTTTGGGAAAATTCATCTGAAACATCATCATCTGAAAACTCATCTGAGATTTCATTTATCTGATCAATTCCACCATCATTAGAGTCTAGAGTGCTGCTATCTGTGTCTTTGCATTTATCTTCTGATTCATCTAATAATTTTGAAACATTTCCCCTTGTCAATTCCTTTTCCTTTGCTACTATGGATGGAAAATGAAAAATTCTGAAATCTCAACTTGTTCTGTGAAATGTTAAAGCAAACTATAAAATGGTTCCTCCAGTCTTCTTTTTTTTTTTTTTAATTTTTTTTTTCAATGTTTATTTATTTTTGGGACAGAGGGAGACAGCATGAACAGGGGAGGGGCAGAGAGAGAGGGAGACACAGAATCGGAAACAGGCTCCAGGCTCTGAGCCATCAGCCCAGAGCCCGACGCGGGGCTCGAACTCACAGACCGCGAGATCGTGACCTGGCTGAAGTCGGACACTTAACCGACTGCGCCACCCAGGCGCCCCTCCTCCAGTCTTCTTTTATTCCTTCTTGAAAACTGATCCAATACTTTGGGCAATGCAGTAAGAAAACTGAAGGATAGGGGCACCTGGGTGGCTCAGTGGCTTAGTTGTCCAACACATGATCTTGGCTCAGGTCACGATCTCACAGTTTGTGAGATCAAGCCCTCAGACGGGCTCTGTACTGACAGCGCATGTTTGGGATTCTCTCTCTCTCTCTCTCTCTCTCTCTCTCTCTCTGCTCCTCCCCCATTTGTGGCGCACGCACACACATTCTCTCAAATAAATAAACATTAAAAAAAAAAAGAAAACTGAAGGATAACATTACAATGGCATCAGCCTTTTAGGTGAATCTATCATTTTTCCATTTTCTTAAAATTTAATTGCTTTTTAAAATATAGTGAGGGGGCGCCTGGGTGGCTCAGTGGGTTAAGTGTCCAATTCTTGATTCAGCTCAGGTCGTGATCTCACGGTTCGTGGGTTCGAACCCTGCATCTGGCTCTGTGCTGGCAATGCAGAGCCTGCTTGGGATTCTCTGTCTTCCTCTCTCTCTGCCCCTCTCCTGCTTATGCATGGGCTCTCTCTCTCTCTCTCTCTCTCTCTCTCTCAAAATAAATAAACTTCTAAAAAAATATAGCTAAGAAAAATTGAAGAGTATGAGAAAGAATTCCCTAAATGATGAAATGGCAAAACATAAAGAAAAATCAGGTCAATAAGATCCCCTAACGTAACTTAAATTTACAAAAGTGTCAGTGAACCCATATGGTAATCACCAAAACAGAATGAGTTTTATTCTGTTTCTTTTTAAATTAAATTTCTCTTTGTTCTTTGGAAGACCCCTAAGAAAGAATTAAAGTCATGGAATATTACTTCTTACAAATAGAACTGCACTAAAAAGAAAATAAAAATTAATACAAGGTCCAACTGAGCCTGATGGCATCCCACAGGTTAATGATGAATTGTCGCTAATGTGTTTGGGATAGCAGAGACAGACACTGTTGATTGCCCACCTAACAGTCATCCCCCTCTTTTTACTTAGCTTAATGGAACCCTCATTTTGTTTTGTAATGGCAACAGGGTAACTGATACAAGCCATTCTTCTTTACTGGTCATTGGGTAGTTGGTCTGAGGGTGTTCTGGCCGATGAAATAAGAAGAAATCTGAGGTGGGGGAGAGGGGCGTGTTCCTAGAAAGCTTTCCTTGCTGACAAAGAACAAGTCCTCCCTTTTCCTGCTGTGTTTGAACACATTAATGTTTGGAGCTACAGCGGCCATCTGTATAAGGGTGGAGACACTAACAACATGCTAAGAATGACTAAGGAGAAAGTTGGGAAGAGCCCGAGTCATTGATGACATAGTGAGTCCCTGAGCCATGCCTACAGTGCCATCTCCAGACTTGTGGTTAAGTGAAACAATAAGTGTCTGCACTGTGTAACCCCGTGGTTCTCAACCTTGGCTGTACATGAGACTCACCCTCAATGCCTAGGTCACATCCCAGACCAATGAGATCAGACCTTGCCCGGTGGAAGCCAGGTTTCCCAGGCAATTCCAACGTGCAGCCAATTTTGAAAGACACTACTTCAAGCTACTTTAGTAGGGTATTCAGTTTCTGGCAGGAAAAAAAAAAATCTACGTGGTACAGTTTCTGATTGAAAACATCTATTTTCAGCCAGATAAAACTCAGATCCCCAAAATGGTGAAAAGATCAGAACCAGTTTGTTTTCTCATCAGCTTTGGTTCATCCATCTGTGAAACATTCATAACATTGCAGTTAATTTCCACAAATACTTGGATGACGGGCTGGGACAAATGTACAGTCGCAGTAGTGATGCTAAAAATAAAAATACACCCAGAACAACAAAGAAACATGGTTTTGCATGTCTCTGCTAAGCTGTTCCATTCCCTTTGTTTTTACTGTAATTTCTGGCAGAATGGTGGCCACCAGTCTTACAGGCAGCAGAGTCTCTCAGTTTTCCATGTGTAAAGTAATCAACCAGAGGGCATCAGGAGACTCCTGCGTGAGAAATTGTTCCACTAAGATCATAAACATCTGTCATCCCCTCTCACATCTGTGCTCTCGTTGAGAGGATGGCTGAAAACCACAAGCAAGCAAACAAAACAAAAACAGCACATGGCAAAATTTTCTATTCCTCTAGTGTTTTAAGACCTATGTCTGAAGGCTGTCAAAATGCTGAATTACCAACCACACAACTTTTTTCCTTTGTCTCTAGAGATCCTATGAAATATGGAAAAGAAATGAAAATAAAAAGCAAATAAATTGGGGCGCCTGGGTGGCTCAGTCGGTTAAGCATCCGACTTTGGCTCAGGTCATGAATTTTACAGTTCCTGAGTTCGAGCCCCGCATCAGGCTCTGTGCTGACAGCTTGGAGCCTGGAGCCTGCTTCAGATTCTGTGTCTCCCTCGCTCTCTGCCCCTCCCCCACTCTCTCTTTCTCTCTCAAAAATAAATAAGCATTAAAACATTTTTTTAAAACAGTAAATAAATCTACAAAATCAATGGGTGCCTGGATGGCTCAGTTGGTTTAAGTATATATGACTCGATTTTGGCTTGGGTCATGATCTCACAGTTCGTGAGTTTGAGGCCCAAGTCTGGCTCTGTCCTAACAGTGCAGAGCCTGCTTGAGATTCTCTCGTACTCTCTCTCTCAAAATAAATAATAAACTTAAAAAGAATCAATGATGAAGTGAAAAGGGTGGGGGACATCCATGCATAATTGAATATATTTAGGAAGACAGAAAAGGGGGGGATGCCCAATGAAGCAAGTGCAAGAAACTATAGTCTAGACCCGTTCTTTTCTCAATCTGCCTAGGAGTCACTAAGAGATCTTGTTAAACTGCAGGTGACAAAGTTCCGCATCTCTAACAAGCTCCCAGGTGATGCCACTGAGACTGTTCTGGTTCGTGGACCACATGTTGAGGGAGGGAGAATACATAAGGAGAACGCATAAGGAGAACAGAATACTGTTCAGGAGAGGCACAGCCTGCCCCATGGAACCTGAGAGAGGCAGGAATGAGACGTGGGGCTGGAGCCAAGGAGATTAAGTGCAAGTCTGTATTTCAAGGGTTCAACACCCATTACCACAGGGGTCAGACGAGTAAAGGAAATAAATGGAAGAAAGCTGGGCTGCTGCACATTACTGCAGAATCAGAGTCCAGTTACCCAGTCTGGTAATTTTTCAATAGAAGAGAGAAATCTAGAGTTTATGTGAATTCTACTGAATTTGTTTCATTCTTGGCAACCAATTGAAAGGAAAGGCTGCTCTAAAGAAAGTAAGCAAATTTTTATGGAGAACCAGAGCCAGCACATTCTGGCATTTAGGGGGTTCCTGCGTGCTCACAAGCCTGAGAAAGGAGGAGTAAGCCAAAGAGACAAAATCAGATGCCCAGACAATGACTGACCGGGTAGTAGTGAGAAGTTGGAAAAACATGATGAAGATTCGATTAAGGGATTTAGTGGAGGTGAAAGGTTAGAATCCCTATCTCAGTTTGACATGGGGAATATTCTCCACTAAGTGACAGGTGGTCATGAGCCCGGCCCTGGGGAAAAGAACTCCTAACATGCTACTTGATCTGCAGTGACTCATGTTTACATCATCATGGAAATGTAAATTCTTATTAGTTTTCCATCTTGTAAGATGAACTTAGACAAATCATGGACATATGAGTGGTGGTTTTAAAACAGGATGAAAATGTTATAAATTGACAATGTAAAAAAAGGGGGCAGCCTTTAGATGAAGGGATGAGGGTAAGGAATTAGAATATTAATATCCTTTACCTACAAAGTGGCAGACCAGTTGTCTTTCCATGGTGGCTGGAACACAAGTGGAGACTTAGCATGTTTGTTGAGGATACAGAGGTGACCAGCAGAAAAACAAGAATAGTTATATTTCTATGGGAGAGAGGGAGTAAATGGGCTAAATTGTTTTTCATGGTAGGAAGTTAAAACAAAATGTCCAGAGTTGATCAGTAAGAAATAGCAGTAGAAGTGTATTATTTAGAGATGTGTAGGTTTCGGGAGAACCCAAGGCAAAAGGGATTGGTTTAAATATTGCCTCTGAGGAGCAGAGCTGAGGGTAGAACTATAGCTTTGCATGGGGCGCCTGGGTAACTCAGTCGGTTGAGCATCTGACTCTTGGTTTTGGCTCAGGTCATGATCTCATGGTTTGTGGGTTCAAGCCCCATGCTGACAGAGTCTGCTTGGGATTCTCTCTCTCTCCCTCTCTGTCCATCCCTCCCCCACTCACTCTGTCTCTGTCTCTCTCAAAAAAAATAAACTTAAAAAAAAAAATAAAAAAAAGACCTATGGCTTTCCATTATAAAGTCATCTTTTCTATTTAATTTTTTGGCCATATGTGTTCATCGCTTTGATAAACTATAAATGCGTGTGTCTGTGTGTATATACATATGTATACATATAAAAGCATATGCTGAGTTATAAATTATAGGAAACAAGTACTAGTTCACAGGAAGGAAATGATTATAAATAAAATACATTGAGAGGCACTTGGCTGGCTCAGTCTAGAGCATGTGACTCTTGATCTCCAGGTCATGAGTTTGTGACCCACATTGAGCAGAAAGCTTGCTTAAAAAAAAAAGAGAGAAAGAAAATACATTGAGCTCATACAGTTTTCAGTGACTTGAAACAGTGAGAGAGATATGATGAAGCAAGCATGGTAAATGTTAACATTTAGGGATCTCAGGGGGCCTGGTTGACTTCAGTCAGTTAAACCTCCAACTCTTGATTTCGGCTCAGGTCATAATCTCACGGTTCATGGGTTTGAGCCCCACGTTGGGCTCCAGACTGACAGCCTGCTTGGGATTCTTTCTCCCTCCCTTTCTGCCCCTACCCTGCTCGCACGCACATCCTCTCTCTCTCAAAATAAATAAATAAACTTAAAAATGTTTTTTAGAGATTTCATAGAAGGGTTTATGGGAATTTTTTGTGCTCGTTTTGCAAATTGTCTTTAAAATTATTTCAAAATCATTTCTTTTATTTGAAAATATCGTAGTTTTTCTTCCTCTTCCCCATACAAGGCATTTTAGAATCTTTGAAAAATATCTTATAGTAAATTTCAAATGTGGACTCCATTATAAAATTTTGCTTAGAATACCATCTAGACATTTGAAGGCTAAAGAAAAATAACATGTCCTGCCCTTTGCAGGAGAGCAATCTTGTGTTGTCTGGTGGAGTTTCTGAGATTTGCTTTGACAACTGAAAGGAGCTTGGCCTAGCTTGCCTGGAGGCACTGAGCTGACCAGTGCAGAGAGCCGCTGTGTGACTGTGTCTTGGTCTGAGACCAGACCAAAGAGGGAGCCTGGCAGTGCCTGACAAAGACAAGCGCGGCACTGCTGGATCAGGAATTAACATTTTCCATTTACTGTGTGACATATTTCTCTAGGCTGTCCCCTACGCTTTGGGCAAGGTCATAACCTAATTTAATATCTGTTAATAAAAGCCCAACAGTTCCTGGGGCGCCTGGGTGGCTCAGTTGGTTAAGCGTCTGACTTTGGCTCAGGTCATGATCTCAAGGTTCCTGAATTCCAGCCCCGCACTGGGCTGTCTGCTCTCAGCACAGAGCTTGCTTTGGATCCTCTGTCTCCCTCTCTCTCTTCCTCTCCCCAGCTTGCTCTCTGTTGCTCTCTCTCTCAAAATAAATAAACTTAAAAAACAAAAAAAGTCCAACAGTTCCTTTTCCATTTACTTTGACTGGAAATGAATCTTTTAACAAATACACACTTCATTTATCAGTAGCATTTATGATCGCTTAGCATATGAAAGGAATTGATTTCACATGTTCTTGAACTGGGTTCTATTATCATCCCCATTTTACAGACAAAAGGGCTGAATTTAGAGGATAAATAACTTATGCAAGGACAGAGCACTTGTAATATTCCTGTACTTCAGATTTTTCTAAGTACAGAATAAGGAAAAGTACCTTGAAAGTAAAGAGTAGTTTGTTTATCTATGCCTGGTACAAATTTAGGACCCTGGCAAAGGTCATCTGAGAATGATTGTTCTTGAGTGATAGTCAATAACAGTGAATTCTATTGGTTTTTTTTCCCCTAATGTTTACTTTTTGAGAGAGAGAAAGTGTGAGCAGGGGAGGGGCAGAGAGAGAGGCAAAGAGAGGGAAACAGGATCTAAAGTGGGTTCCATGCTGATAGCAGAGAGGACAGTGCGGGCTCAAACTCATAACCTGAGCTGAAGTCAGACACTTAACTGACTGAGCCACCCAGGCGCCTCTGAACTCTATTGTTAATAAAAGATTTATCAAATAAACTGGATAGTAAGCTACTTTTTCTTTTTTTTTTTTGTAAGCTACTTGTTTTTAAAGCATCTATAAAAATTTTGTTGTAACATGGAAAAATTCATGTAATATAGAGGTGAAAGAAAAAAGCAGGTTGCCAATGAAATATAACAATGTGAAATAAAAATAACCGTTTGTATGCAGGAAATTAAAAATATTAAAAAGAAATACAGCAAATCAATGACAATTGTGTTGAGGTTATAGGGGATTTTAGCCCTATGAAAAATAATTATCATTATTTTTCAAATCAAAAAAACTGTACATTATTATTTAAAAGTATGATTAATTTGCTTAGCAATCACAAAAAACCACTTTAGTGAATATCAAAGTAAACATCTTGCCTACAGGAATTCAAACAACATAAAGTTTAAAAAAATTGATTTGGAAGGAATAAAGGGAAATTAAAGTGAAGGATATTTACACTCAAAACCTGGAAATTTTATATACTATTTGCTAAATGGTTTGGCAATATCTTGACTGTTGTTTTGCCTTCAAGGTACTTGCCAGCCTGCTCCCAGTGGAAAGAGAGAAAATGTCAGGGTAGCCTCTTGTGCAGGAAAATCAGATTATTTCCTGGGTGTCTCTTGATCATCAATAGTTGTTGAAATTCCTGCCTTTCCTTCCAGTCAGAAAACCCTGGGAATAAATCTGTCCTGCTCTGTTTGTATGGCACAAAAATACCTGCCAAACTCCCTTCAAAGAGACTATGGTGGCCTCGGCTATGACTGCTCAGTATCATAAAATCCCAAGAAAGACAGTGTATAAACACAACATTAACTCATTTCCCTTGAGTAGGCATAATCCTAATATTCATGGAAGGTTGCAAAGAGCCACTTGATACAGGAGCCAGGTGATCACAAATGACAAAGGAAATTCACCTGAATTGGTTCAAGATGTGTGTTGCTGGGAAACTATGTCCAGGGGCAAATAATTGTATTGATTCTTGGAAAATGGTGACACTGTGTAAGTGAACAGACAGGTGCAGCAACACAAACACCAGTTAGGCTTTTTGTTCTTAGATGAAAGGCTTGCTCTTATTTTGTTTAAAGCTAATGGAAGATTTTAAGGAAGAAAAAGAATAAAGAATTATTTGCTATAATCATTATAACAATTATTAACAAGGTCTTTTCCGTTCATTATTTTCATAACAGCTTTTCCCTTTTTGCAAATGAGGAAAATGCAGCCCAGAGAGGTTAAGTATTTTCTCAAGGTCACACGGTATAGAGAAGAGTTAAGATTTGGAATCTAGGTCTGTCAGACTTTGGCCTGGACTCTTCTACCCATAGCTGCCAAATGATCATTTCCTTGTGGTCAGAGGAAAATATTGAAATAATAAGAATCTTCTCTGTGTGCCCAAAGGATGTTGGGCATGGCTTTAGATTCTGTTTGTGGGAATTGGATATATGTTTGCCAGTGAAAATTTTTTCTGATATTTTCCTAATACACACTAGGGGAAGATAAATAATTGAGAACCGTTTAACTTGCATGTCATTAGAGTTACTCACACTCACCATACAGATGCCAACATTCTTTTTTTTTTATGTTTTTTTTTCAATATATGAAATTGTCAAATTGGTTTCCATACAACACCCAGTGCTCATCCCAAAAGGTGCCCTCCTCAATACCCATCACCCACCCTCCCCTCCCTCCCACCCCCCATCAACCCTCAGTTTGTTCTCAGTTTTTAAGAGTCTCTTATGCTTTGATGCCAACATTCTTAATTGCTTCCTTGCAGGGTATCATAGAAAGATATGCAGATACTTGAGGTGGGTTACATTCTTTTGATAAAGTCAGACAGGGTTGTGAAGGGAAGGTGGGATGAGAAAACTGCCACAGACAGATCACTTCCCTATAGTGATATCTAAGTACTGGTGGACATCAATAATACGCAAATTGCTGTGCATCCCACTGGAATTTGGTCTTAGGGCTAGGCGACAGGTGGAAGACAAATGGTGTGTGAAAGAAGGTGTCCCAGTGATCCTCTAGGGCCTTGGTTGTCAACCCTGGGTCTTCCAAGAGCCATCAGAGTCAGGAGGGAGGCCCTCCATCCTTTTTCTCCTAAGGCAGGAACTACATCCAAAACTGCTGATACCTTGGCCTTCCTTTTTGCCACACGGGGGTTAAATGGTGAGTTGATCCAGTTGGGGCTTCATGCTACTCACCAGCTGAGCAAATTAGTAACATTCTGTAAGTAAAAACCAGTTTCTGCCTCTGTAAAATGGGAATAACAATCCTTACCTCTGAAGTGCTGCTTCCTGCTAAATTTCTCTGCCCCCTTTCCCTATTAATCACCTCTGTTCATTTATTTAAACTTGGCAACTCATGTTGATCTGTTCTTTTCAGCTCATAACATCAATCAGATCCTAATTTTCCCTGGGGTCTGGGCTAAGCCAAATAAGTGAACTTCCAGATCTTGTTTAAAGATATGTTTTTGCTCCTCTATAACTGTTTTTTTGTTGTTGTTGTTGTTTTGTTTTTTTGGTTTTTTTTGTTTTTTTTTTTTTGGTCAATAGTTAATGTTTTAGTTTAATTCTGACACACTAAAAGGTGTCAGTCTGGGAAACGTGGATTGTGGGGTAGGGGCAAGAGGGCAGTTAGGAGTCAAGGGGTAGTATATATTTGGGTTATTATTTCCTACTCCGGTTTATGGAGTCCTCCCATTGCTGACATCTAAATAAATGCAGACTCAAATCAATAAAATCCTGTATCCAAACTGTTTGGAAAATTGTGATAGTGAAAGAAAATTATGAAAATGAGTATTTCATTTTAAATGTTTTCTCCTGTCAGTGTTATAATAAATAGGGCTACTAAATCAAGGCCTGATTAGATCAACCAC
Organism: Herpailurus yagouaroundi; assembly: GCF_014898765.1. Classification (NCBI taxonomy): domain Eukaryota; kingdom Metazoa; phylum Chordata; class Mammalia; order Carnivora; family Felidae; genus Herpailurus; species Herpailurus yagouaroundi. The sequence goes on along the minus strand of NW_024412396.1, from coordinate 31,421,168 downwards.
CTTGATTATATCAAAGCTCATCCCAGTTTTTTGATAGCAAAATTTGCATGTTTAACTAGTGGAAACCGATTTTTCATTTAAAATGGACATAAGCAGGCCTAAATGGTGGATGAATCAGACGAGGGGGGAAGATTTTAGGGCATCTCTAATAGGACATAGGAACTAGGTGAAGTGCTATATAACAATAAAATTGATCCTCTTCAATGATATGAAATGTAGTTTTCCACACCTGCCAGCTACTTCCTTCTCTAATGCTAATAACAGTTTTTCTCAAATTCCCATGTGGGTTGTTAATGACATGTTATGCTTCTGCACAAACTAATCAGAACCTTTAAAATCGGGCTTCATTCTTATTGATTTCTCAATCGCATATAATTCAGCAGGTTTTCACATCTAAAATGGACAACAAATAACAACTATCACTCATTGAGTCCCTAGAATCTCTTAGGCACAGTACTAGGACCTTATGTATGTCATTTCTTTCAAATTTAACAAAAGTCAAATATGTTTACATATAGAAAAGTGCCCAGAACATAAATGGAAAGCTCAGTAAAATATCACTGTGCCCTTTCTCAACTAATCTACTTTCATATCATATACATTATATTTTTAAAAATCATTTCATTAGCTTTGCAAGGAGGATACTGTTAGTCCCATTTTCCAGAAGATGAAAATGAAGTACACAGACCTGCCCAAGGTACAGAGCTTCTAGTAAGGGGCTAAATTGGAATTCCACAGGCCTGTCTAAATGCCAACCTGTGTTCTTTCTCTATATCATTGCCAAAATCAGAACGGATGGCTTTCAGAGGCTCTTTCAATCTCTGCCACTGCTCACAGATTTCCATGTAAAGACTATATCAGCCTAGTGCTCAGTTGTGGCTTTCTCTTTTGGATTGAGGGAGTGTGGTGAGGGGACATGGAGTGTGGGGGAGTTTCTCTGCCTTCTGGTCATTTCTTGATTTCTGTTTGATCCTTATTTAGTTGGATACCATTCTTAGCTTGGCCCAAAAGGGCCTGTTCTCTTCATGGTTTGAATCATATATGTATGAATATATATAACTTTATTTTTATTTATTTTGAAAAAGAGAGAGCATGCATGAGTGCAGGAGGGGCAGAGAGAGAGGGAGAGAGAGAGAATCCCAAGCAGGTTCCACACTGTCAGTGCAGAGCCTGATGCAGGGCTCAATCCCACGAACCATGAGATCATGACCTGAGCTGAAATCAAGAGTTGGTCACTTAACTGACTGAGCCCTGAGGCACCCCAGGATATACTGTTTAAACACAGGCTCCTATTATGTTAACATTCTGGAGAGTCTCATTGTTCTTCTAATTAAGCTACATCTCCCAAACTCATCCTCAGATTTTACAACCACCTACTCCTATATAATTCTTTGTAGATTTCAATAAGAAGATATCAATATTTATATTGATATTGATATAGATATACACCCGAACACAGTTTGGAAATATATTTCATTTCTTTAAATAATAATTAATATTAGTTAATTAATTAATTAATTGTATTAATTAATACAACAAAAGTGAGAAGGGCAGATTTTGGCAAGCGGGGAATAAGCCAAGAGAAGAGGAAAGAAACAGGTCAAGTAAACCCAGGGAGTTAAGAGAAGGAAATTGACTTAGCCTTGGAGAGGAAAGTTTATACAACTCTCCTTTTAGATTCTTCCCAACTTTGCAGATATACAGACCTACTTAATGCTATTTCCCAAGCCCAGGATTTATGGTTGTTGCTGGGATATACTCCTTTTTCCAATGCCACTAAAGACTCTCTCATTTCCCCCCTCACCTTTCAGTACATGGAAGCCGAAGACAGCTCTGTTTAGAGGCTGAAGGTTGGGAGTGGGGGCTTCTTATTCATTGGAAACTGAGGGGTGCTGAGGCTTTCCTGCTCAAAAATACCTCCCTACCAGTCTAAAATTCTAATATTTTTGTCTCTAGGTTTCCTCACAAAAATGTAAGTCTGATACCTGAACAGGACTGCAGTTTAACTCACCTGATGGGTATAAACAAACACACACAGCTTTAATATTAATGATCACACTCCTTAGATTTAGAAAAGCCATTTATACTGCACCGATGGAGTATGAAGAAATTGTCAGGGCTTTAGACTGTTAAATTAATTAAACAAGGAGTCCATTAGACTGAGGTAGCTTTAATGCCTTCGTGGCCTGACTAAGCAAACCAAATCCTAAGACTGAAAACTACTCATGGTAAAGAAATCAAAACCTAAGGATAGCAACCAATCACAAACAGCCAACGAGGCTTTCCCAAATAAGGCAACCGCTTAAGCTATAGTCAATCAAATAATTTCCTTGCATTGTTTGCACAACTTCTCTATAAGTCTTTTCCCTGACTCCTTTTGGTGGAGCATTTCTAACCACTTCTGGTTTAGTGCTGCCTGACTGGAATCAATTTTTGCTCAAAAACTCTTAAAAATTTAATATGCTTCAGTTTATCTTTTAACAGGATAAACTCAATCCATACATCTTAGGTTAGGAATTTCCTCTGTGGACCAAGCTTTTCCATGGATATTAAGTTGTAGAGAACTGCAAGAAATAGCTACAAGTTGTTTGAGGAAGCTTTGGGATTTTGAGATAACATACATGTAAGAGGGAAAATGTTAGTTTGAGTTAATACCGTATTCTTTTTAGGGGAGAAAAATTGTCTATAATAAGCAAAATATCTTTTGGGAATAGAAAGTACATGATCATCAGGACTTAGCAAGGCTGAGACCTGGAGTATAGATGAACTAATTTACCAAATAAATGGACAGGAATGTAATGGTTGACATGGTGGGTAAAAAAGAGCTAATCCTGAGAAGAGGAAAAGTGGTAGGAGAGGGACCCAGCATCTGAAAAGAGATGGGTGAAGTGGGATATGGCCAAAAATTGTCTGATATTTTTCTATTATCTACAATAAAGTCTGTATATTTTGTAGTATGTCAGAGAATTCTTACTCAAACTGTCAGAGTAGTGGTGGGTGTTTGACTGCTAATACAGTAATCACTAAAATTTTGACTAGTTACTTATATCCTTTGTGATTAGGTTTAACTTCACTTAACCCAACCCCCTAAATAGCAATGGTATGAATACACAAAAGATGGGTTTTTTCTTTTGTAAAAGTCCTGAGGTGGATAGTCCAGGACTCCTATGATTGCTCTATAGTAATGACGGGCCAGATTCCTCTTATTTTTCCAATCTGCCATCATTAGTGTACTCATTCTGAAAGTGGCCTCATGGTCCAAGATGGTTGTAAGAGTGCCAGTCAACACCCCAGAATCCCAGGAAAGGAAAGGAGAAATGGCAAAAGGACTCGAATCAACTGTATGTCCCTCTCAATTAGTCTTTGCATCCATCCAACAACTTCTGTTTGCATTTCTTTAACCAGAACAACTATAACATGTGTCTGAGCGGCAGAAAGATTCAGACAAAAATTTCACAAAATCATGAATAATCAGCATCCGTTTCCAGGGTTGTGTTTTTGTTTTTTTGTTTTGTTTTGTATTGAACTTCTGTTCAGATTACAGTTCTATTATAAAGGAAGGACTAAGTAGTAAGAAGCAACTTCTTAGCAATTTCCCTGCTTGGTGAATACCTAACCATCTTTAAGATGCATACCAAATGCCCCCTCCTTTATGAAGCCCTTTCCTAACACAACCAGTATTTCAAGTTTTGCTTCCTCTGTACTCCCCAAGTATTTCACACTCCCTCTTTAATTGTATTTATTACACTGCATTGTAATTAGATTTACATATCTGTTTCTTTTAGTAGATGAGAAGGTCCTTATCCTATTATTCTCTGTACTTCTCTAACACCTAACATTCTACTTGGCATATGATGGACGATCAACAAATGTTGGTTGAGAATGAAAGGAAGAAAGAAAGTAGAAAGGTAGTTATAGATAAAAACTCAGAAGCTCTGGGAAAAGTAACAGAGTAATATATTTTAAGCATAATTAGTGTCACCAACCATTCTGGTTTGCTCAAGAATGAGGGTTTTTCTGTGCTTGCAGTGCTAAAACTCGGGAGATCTCAGGCAAACTAGGATGGTTGTCACCTTACACCACACCCCAGTTGTCAAGTCTAGACATTCAAACACTGACTCAAACAAGAAAAAACTAGAAAGTCAAAGGGGAATGGCAAGATCATTTCTCCAATAGTTTAAACAGAGTCCCTGACAGCTACAGAAAGGGATCTGGAGGCTCTGAGACTAGAAGTCATCAGGGAGGGGTCTAATTCCAGGAAAGATTCAGAGTTGTTTTTGTTAAAATGTGGAGTTTCTCCTCTGCAATCCAGAGTTATACAACAATGATGTCAGTTAAAGATTGGTGACTCAGATAAATCATGCAGGATACCAACATGATATGACTGACATTTGTATTTCTTTAGGTCTGGCTCTGAAGTCTAAATTGTATATCCCAGTTGTATTAATTATTACATAGGTTCTACTGCCAACAATAGAGGTCCAAAATACCAGTGGCTTAAACAACAGAGGAATTTATTTTTCTCTCAAGTATATGACTAGACTGACAGAGTGGCCTGCTCCATAGTCACCAAGGCTCCAGGCTCCATCTGTCTGGTGGTTCCACCATCTATAGGAAATTGCTTTGTCTACGTAATCCATTAAGCCCCGATGTTCCTATTCCAGGCTATAAGAAGTGAGATGCAACCTAAAAGTTGCATACATTCCTTTTCTGAACATCCCATTGACCGGAAATCAGTGTCCTCATCTAAGTGTGAGGATGGCTGCAAAGTGTCTTCATTCAGGGTGGCCATGTACCCATATTAATATTAGGATTCTATTACTTTAGAAGAAGGGGAGAATGTAGACAGAAACACCTAGAATTCTCTGCTACACTAGTCATATAGTAATTAGCAAATGTTTCTGCCTCACTGTTATAATAAAACAAATTTACAATTTTGTTTTTTTTTTTTAAAGCATCAAGTATAAACATTAATCATTTGTATAGAGAGCCTGCCTCCATGGGGGACATGATGCCTGAACCCAAGAACCACCTCCTCACAGGTGGATACAAGAAGAAATACATAGCATGATCAAGCAAAAACTTTAAAAAGCCCAAATTCATAAGGCAAGAGCAACTAGCACAGAGGCCAAAGGCAAAATGAGAATGATGACAAAGAATGAAGAAAAATAATACTAATGTAACATTAAAGTGTGGTATACAAGAGCTAACACACTTGGATTAATCCTGGCTCTGCTACTCACTCATTCTAAGTATGTGATCTTGGACAAGATACCTAGCTTACCTGTGCCCTCTGTACATACAAAACTATTATAATAATAGTTTCCACTGACAGAACTAACTTATCAATAATCTTATGTTATGGCATTGTGGTGAAGAATAAATCAGTTACTAAAGTTCTTAGAACAGTGCCTGGCACATGACAGTATTCAAAAAGTGTTTTATTATTGTCTTATGTTTTGGCTAGGGATGGATATCAGAAAGTCCAGTTTGTGTAGGTTATGTATGTATATATGTAGGTAGGTAGGTAGGTATTTTTAAAGTAAACTCTATGCCCAATGTGGGGCTCAAACTTATGACGCTGAGATCAAGAGTCACATTCTCTACCAAATGAGCCAGCCAGGTGCCCCTCCAACCTAGTTATTTATTCAATCTGTAAATTGTTCACTTTCCTGAAGCAAGGATAATAAATTAGCAGATAATAGTAAAACCGACAAAAGCAAGATTCTTACCCTTGCACATTCTGAAGTGAGACAAAAATAGGATGATAAGATTGTTCCATTTAGTTATTCAGCAAATTCCTCTGAAATAGTTTTCATATACCCAGCACCATGCAAAGTACTTGGAGTTGTTCATCTCATTTATGTGCCTTAACTAGAATGGATTCTATAGTGTAAAATGCAAATAAAATATAAAGGATCATTCTTTTTACCCAGTAAGAAGTCTGGAGGTGGCAGAGCTCATCTAGAATGACTTGGCAATACTACCAATGGACAAGATCCCATCTCTCTTCCTAATCTGCCATCATAGTGCTAAATGAGGCACAGCAAGCAAGGTACAGCAGAGCCAGTTTGATCAAATGCCTTGCCAAAACAGGGACCACTATCTTTCCAGCCTCCAACAGGTGGGTCTTTAAAGCCCTCTATCCGAACACTAATTAGTTTCCCTTCTTACCTGCAGCATTCTGCTTACAGGTACCAAATTTTGTATCAGTTAGGAGTTGTTTGGCTTTTAATGACAGGGACTCAAACACTAGTGGTTTGATAAATCGTTTCACTTTCGTCAAGTAATGAGAAGCCTGGAGGGAGGTGGTCCAGGGCTGGAAAGAAGGCTTTGCTGTGTTATCAGGGACTTAGGATCTTCCTATCCTTCTGCTCAGCCATCCAGAGCATGTGCTTGTGGCCACAAGATGACTGACCCTTTGAGCATGGCCTCAGCACTCCTGAGAGAAAGAATGTGAAGGACACAATGTGCCTATCAGCTGAGCACCTATCCATATCCTTTGAAAGCACATGTCCTTTGAAGTGCTACCCAGTGACTGATAATTCTTTGGACGGAACTATGCCACAAGACCACTGCAGCTACAGAGAGCTTGGAAAATGTGTGTTTTTAGCCAAGTCCAGGCACATTGTCTCTCTGAACTAAGTTGGAGATCCTTCAGTAAACAAAGAAGGTGAGAAAAAATATTGGGTAGGCATCTAGCAGTGATTGTCAGAAACCAATGGTCTATCCAGTGCGGGCCTTTATCTTGCTATAAGGCACCTCTCTCATAAGAGATCATGGCTGCCCTCTAGATGAAATCCTGCAAAGGACCAACCACAGTCTTGAAAACATCAGATCATTACAAATTTGAATGTATCTTCCCAAACACCTATTTTGGTAATAAAGATATTTTCAATTTATATAGGATTCTTTCTCTGGTTATTTAACAAGTTAGTAGGATTTAAAAATGTATTAAAATTGCTTCAGATCCATCACTGTCGCGAATGATGTTAGGAAGTATTTGCCAGGAGCCAAACATTTGAACAGCTTTAACCATGGCATCAGAAAAACTACAATTACATTCAGGAAAGAACTGCTTGATGTGTGACATTAAAATGCAGTTCCCCAGGCAACTGAGAGGGAGATACATTCAGTAACAACAGAGCTTCAATGAACTGCTAAGATCTTACAGAATTTGCAACACCTTTTGTTTATTTTTCATTGACACTTAAATTACCACTTGAAAGCATCCGCTGACTAGAAAACAAATCCTCTACTCTGGATAACTAGGAATCTTCCAGAAATAAGTAGCACATTAACTGATAGAGGACATTGGGACAAGGGGACATTCCAGGATGGGATGTGCAGCCTTGCCATCAGACGTGGCTGTGTTGGGGATGGCACTCTTTGCAGAGCACTGCCTCATTCTTTCTGTCATACATGAGTTTGCCAGCCTTTCTTGCTGACTCATACCGCTGCACAGTGCCTGGTCAGGAGCTCAATGTATGGGCATTTAACACTAAATGTTATTCACTGAATAGGTATAATTCTGTACTTCCACGATCGGGGTTGTACAAAGTGCATTAAATAAGATAATGAACTTGCAGTATTTACACAGCTTTGCCCCAATTACAATCTATTACTGAAAGACCTAAATATTCTTATTGATTCACATTAATTTCTGATTAATTTTCAGTTAATCATAAGAGATGTCACTAAGTTTTTCTGATCCGAACTAGATTCCCTTGAGTAAATCGATACTTAAATACTCCTTTTCCAAGGGATCTTTCAATAATTAAAATATTCTTTTTGTATTTTAAACAACTTTGCTATTGACAATGGCTAACATATGTCACTCAATTGTTATGTATCTAGTGCTATTGCTAAACTCTACCTGGATAGTCTTACATCCCCATACAAGCCTATGGAGAAAGTCCTATTATTATACCACCCATTTTCCAGATGCAGAAATCAAGGCTTTAAGAGGTTAGGAGACTTACCCATGGTCACTAAGTTGATAATTAATGGAGCCAGGACATGAACCCACAGAGTGTGACACCACAGGTTGTTTCTTAACCACATGACATGACTCTTATTTTTTCTAACTTGTGAGCTTACATAGTTTTACTTTTTAAGGGGCAACAGTCTCTAGAATTTTTCCAAAATCAGTAATAATAAAAAGCAGATATGTTGTAGACATAACAACATCAAAGAACTTGTTGAATGAATAAATGTCAGCTCCTTGAAGGCAGAGTTTTTGTGTCTTTTTTCACTGTTGCATTCCCTGTGCCTTGCACAGAGCCTGACATATAGTAGATGTTCACTGAATATTTGTTGAACGAATAAATGACTCCTGATCTTGATGGTATCATGGGGCCATTGGGGCCATAGCAATGGAACCCCTCTCTGAAGTTTATCAACTCAGTGAGAGCAGATTACAAACTTAATTTTGTTAATCTCTAAAACCACAAATTTTTTTGCACATTGTGGGTTTTAGACCAGAAAGGGCCCCCTAAACATACTCAGAATTGGACTAAAACCCTGAGAGAACCAGCTCAAAGTGAAAGCATTTGGACTATTTCATGAAACTTTAAATTTCTCCTTGTTGGCTTGGGATTCTCAACCTCAAGGTTCACATCTGGTTTTGGGTCCAATACAGGATAGGGGAAATTGTCTCTAGGGGATCTTCTATTGGTGCCTACTGACATAGACAAGTTTAAATGGAACATGGATAGAAAGAGGTTTGTTGCATTTTACAGAAGGTTTGCAGGTGGTCCTGAGCCAGGGAAGTAATTGAAGGAAGGGATCCGAGGACTGAAGCCCCACTCTCACCCCCATTATCCAACAGATTGAAGAATGCTTCACATCTAGCTCTATGAATTCACATCCTTAGCACAACTTAGGGTGATGACAGCACGTGTTGCCTGACTTTTTTCATAGCTACCCAGGAAACAGGAACTTGGATTTTGCTTTCCCTACCATATTTCCCATGCTGCAATTAACATGTTACACACCCAGGGGAGAAACATGGCTATAACAGCATTCCCAAATGGCATTTACCTGATTGTCTACCCTGGGCATCAGGATCCAGTCTTCAGTTGGGGTTCCATGTGGCTTATTCTATACTTTGGATTTTAATGGAATTTATAACTGAGCCTACCCTATAGAATGAGAACCACATATAGTTTAGTGGATCGCTGACTATGAATACCACGCAGTGGCATTATAATATGAATTTCCAGTTCTTCAGTAAAAGCTGGTTGAAACCCTTTGCCAAATAGCATCCTATCAGAAATTCTGTTTTTTAAGAAACACTTACATCTACTTTATTTGAATTCAATAGAAGAAAAGGGATCTGAAGCAAATCTGAAGAAATCTATTGCAAAAAATCTGTATTAGGTTTCTCCAGAGAAACAGAACCAAGAAAATATAGAGAGAGAGACATATAAGAGGAGATTTATTATAGGAATTAACTCACGTGGTTATAGTGGCCAAAAAGTCCCACAATCTGCCTTCAGCAAGCTGGAAGGCCAGGAAAGCCAGAGCCATACTTTTAGTCTGAGTCCATAAGGCCTGAGAACGAACGGGTGTAGGATGAGGGGGGCTGATGATATAAGTCCTGATCTGAGTCAGAAAGCCTGAAAACCAGGAGCAGTGATGTCCAGTGCCTGAGGGTGGGAGAAGATGGGTGTCTCAGTTCAAGCAGAGAGAGTGAATTTGCCCTTCCTCTGCCTCTTTGTTCTATTCAGGCCCACCACAGATTGGATGATGCCCACCCACTTTGGGGAAGGCAATCTTCTTGACTCAGTTCACCAATTCAAATGTTACTCTCTTCTGGAAACAGCCCCACAGATGAACCCAGAAATGTTTTACCAGATATCTGGGCAAGTTGACGCATAAAATTTCTTTGTGGTATTTCTTTAACAATTCCTCTAAAGCTAAAAAAATGAAGATTTTTTTACTAATATGTTCCAGTTTAAATAATATTAAAACAATTTTTTTAATGTTTATTCACTTTTGAGAGACAGAGTGAGAGTGGGGGAGGGGCAGAGAGAGAGGGAAACACAGGATCTGAAGCAGGCTCCAGGCTCTGAGCTGTCAGCACAAAGCCCACCCGACGTGGGGCTTGAACTCACAAGCTATGAGATCATGACCTGAGCCGAAGTTGAATGTCCAACCGACTGAGCCACCCAGGCATCCCACCAGCTTAAATAGTATTACTGACCCTTTTTAATGAAGGGTGAAGACTGTGCCCATCTCCCTTTCTTCAATTTTTAGTTTTGGTTAGTTGTATTATTCTTATATTGTCCAGGTTCATACTGTTCATGTTCTGTTCTGTGACAGTGATATTAGGTGTTTTAGCATTGGCTTTATACTTAGAATTGTTTTTATATTTAAAAAATTTAAATTGATTTTATATTTAAATGCTTACCATACCATCTGAATTCTTGAGTTCTTTATTTTGATTATCTCTTAATTAGCAGGATCTCATATCAAGTGGTTTTCTCAGTTAGGAACTTATATACACATTGTGTTTTCTGAGTTCATACATGTTTGAGGCAGTGTATCCTTCTATTTGAATGCTTTCTTGAGTGGGTATAACTTACTTTCCTTAAAGCTATAAAACTTTCTCCTTCAGAAAAAAATTGTATTGTTTTTTTGGCAATGACTGTTGCTGTGGAAAAACTGGAGGATAGCCTATGTCCTTACTCCCAAACCTTTTTAGGCAATTTGTTTTGTTTTGTTTTGTTTTGTTTTTTTGCATGGATGCTTGAAAAACTCTATCCTTGAAACTGTCCTTATTCTTGAAGTTTATCCAGCTTGGTGTTAAGCATTCTGTCCTTAAATTTTTCTAGAAGATATTGTTCTAGAAAATTATATATATATGGATATATATACATATTTTTTGCAAATTGTATTTTAGTTTTTAAGAGGAATATCCTTTTTTATGGAGATATAATTCATATACCATAAAATTTATTCTTTTAATCTGTACAGTTTAGTAGTTTTTAATATATTCACAAAGTTGTGCAAATATCACCACTAATTCCAGAAAATTTTCATTACCCCAAAAAGAAACCCCACACTTATTAGTGGTTACTCCCTAGTCCCATAAGGCCTTGGCAACCACTAATCTGATTTGTCTTGATACATTTGCTTATTCTAGGTATTTCATACAATAGAATCACACAATATGTGGCCTTTTGCATCGGCTTTTTTCACTTAGTATAATGTTTTCAAGGTTCATGCATGTTATTGGCTATATCAGTACTTCATTTTTATGGCTGAATAATATTCCAGTGTACATGTATATCACACTTAGTTTATCCACTCATTAGTTGATGGACGTTTGAGTTGTGTCCACTTTTATTTAATGTTTATTTATTTACTCTGAGAGAAAGAGAGAGAAAGCACAAGTGGGGGAGGGGCGGAGAGAGAAGGAGAGAGAATCCCAAGCAGACTCCATGCTGTCAGCAAAGAGCCCAATGTGGGAGCTTGATGTCATGACCAGGAGATCATGACCTGAACTGAAATCAAGAGTCAGATGCTCAACCAACTGAGCCACCCAGGCACCCCTGGGTTGTTTCTACTTTTGGGCTATTGTGAATAATGGTGCTATGAACATTCATGTGCAAGTTTTGTATAGGCATGTTTTTGTTACTCCTGTGTTTCTACTTGCTGTGGAATTGCTGGGTCATATGAGAATTCTGTGTTTAGCCTTTTGAGGAGCTGCCAGTTTATTATTTTTTTTTTAATTTTTTTTTAACGTTTATTTATTTTTGAGACAGAGAGAGACAGAGCATGAATGGGGGAGGGTCAGAGAGAGGGAGACACAGAATCTGAAACAGGCTTCAGGCTCCGAGCTGTCAGCACAGAGCCCGACGCGGGGCTCGAACCCACAGACCGCGAGATCATGACCTGAGCCGAAGTCGGCCGCCCAACCGACTGAGCCACCCAGGCGCCCCTGGAGCTGCCAGTTTCTAATGCAGCTGCACTATTTTATATTCCCACTAGCAGTGTATAAGAATTCCAGTTTCTTCACGTCCTTTGAAACACTTGTTATCATCTTTTTTAATACAGCCATCCTAGGGGGTGTGAAGTAATATTCACTTAGGCCCTAATTTGCATTTCCCTGATAGCTAATGTTGAGCATCTTTTCATGTACTTATTGGTCATGTGTATACCTACTTTGGAGAAATGTCAATTCAAATCCTTTGCCCATTTGTATATTAGGTTATTGGTCTTTTTATTGAGTTGTTAGAGTTCTTTATATATTCTAGATACTAGTCCCTTATTAGATACATGATTTGCAAGTGTTTTCTCCCATTCTGTGGGTTATATTTTAATTTTTATTTTAATTTTTTTTTCAACGTTTATTTATTTTTGGGACAGAGAGAGACAGAGCATGAACGGGGGAGGGGCAGAGAGAGAGGGAGACACAGAATCGGAAGCAGGCTCCAGGCTCTGAGCCATCAGCCCAGAGCCTGACACGGGGCTCGAACTCACGGACCGCGAGATCGTGACCTGGCTGAAGTCGGACGCTTAACCGACTGCGCCACCCAGGCTCCCCGGTTATATTTTAAATTTTGGTGAAGCCTAGTTTATCTTTTCTTTTTCCCTTTTTTGCTTCTACTTCATGAGTCATTTTATTTATTTATTTATTTATTTATTTATTTATTTATTTATGGGCATCTGTTGGCTCAGTTGGTTAAGTGTCCGACTTTGGCTTAGGTCATGATCTCACAATTCATGGGTTTGAGACCCATGTCAGGCTCTGTGCTGACAGCTCAGAGCCTGGAGCCTCCTTCAGATTCTGTGTCTCCCTCTCTCTCTGTCCCTCCTCTGCTCATGTTATCTCTCTCTCTCTCAAAAATAAATGATAAAAACATTTTTAAAAATTGACATTTATTTATTTTCTCAAATTTTTATTTACATTCTAGTTAGTTAACATATAGTGTAATATTGATTTCAGGAGTAGAATTTAGTGATTCATCACTTACGTATGACACCCAGTGCTCATCATAACAAGTACCCTCCTTAATACTCATCACCCACTTAGCCCACCTCCCCACCTCCCTCCCTCAACCCTTAGCTTGTTCTCTATTGTTAAGAGTCTCTTGTGGTTTGTTTCCCCCTCTTTTTTCCCCCCTTTCCCATATGTCCATCTGTTTTGTTTCTTAAATTCCACATATGAGTGAAATCATATGGTATTTGTCTTTCTCTGACTTATTTCACTTAGCATAATACACTCTAGCTCCATCCATGTCATTGTGAATAGCAAGATTTCCTTTTTTGATGGCTGAATAGTATTCCATTGTGTATCTATACCACATCTTCTTAAAATTTTTTTTAATGTTTATTCATTTTTGGGAGACAGAGACAGAGAGCAAGTGGGGTGGGGCAGAGAGAGAGAGAGAGAGAGAGAGAGGAAGAGAGAGACACACACACATAATCCAAAGCAGGCTCCAGGCTCTGAACTGTCAGCACAGAGCCCAACACAGGGCTTTAACTCACAAACTGTAAGATCATGACCTGAGCTGAAGTTGGATGCTTACCCGACTGAGCCACCCAGGTGCCCCTATACCACATCTTCTTTATCCACTCATTAGTCAATGGATACTTGAGCTCTTTCCATAGTTTGACTATTGTTGGTAATGCTGCTATAAACATCAGGGTGTATGTACCCCTTTGAATTTTTATATTTGTATCCTTTGGGAGTGCAATTGCTAGGTTTTAGGGTAGTTCTATTTCTAATTTTTTGAGGAACCTCCATACTGTTCTCCAGAGGCTGAAGCAGTTTGCATTCCCACCAACAGTGTAAGAGGGTTCACCTTTCTCTGTATCTTCGCCAACATGTCATTTCCTGTGTTGTTAATTTTAGCCATTCTGACAGGTATGAGATGGTATCTTATTGTGGTTTTGATTTGTATTTCCCTGATGATGAATAATGTTGAGCATCTTTTCATTCTGTGTCATTTCTTTTTTTATTATTAAAAAAAAATTTTTTTTTCAACGTTTATTTATTTTTGGGACAGAGGGAGACAGAGCATGAACGGGGGAGGGGCAGAGAGAGAGGGAGACACAGAATCGGAAACAGGCTC
>NW_024412396.1:31349732-31407074 GCF_014898765.1 Herpailurus yagouaroundi | reverse complement strand
TCAGCCCAGAGCCTGACGCGGGGCTCGAACTCACGGACCGCGAGATCGTGACCTGGCTGAAGTCGGACGCTTAACCGACTGCGCCACCCAGGCGCCCCTATATATAGTTCTTTTAAACAAATTCCATAATAATGATGGTCCTCAATATATTTCCTTAGATCTGTAACTCCTTTTTCACTTTTATTATCTTGTTTTTTTTAATCATATTGAACCCATGTTTTTATTAATTTGTTTTATAGCATGAAACATTTGTGAGCAATTTGCTTCTGTTCCATGAGCTTTACTTCCTACTCAGTTGCACTCTTTGTGTTTGTGTCTTCTTTGTGCTGTATTATTTCCGCCCTTGTTTAGTTTAGTTTGGCTGTTACACGTTTGCATGGTTGCCATGTTATTTCTCTGTTCTATCCATTCCTGATATTATTGAGGGTGACTTCTTTGTGTTTCCCATTATTGCAGAAGCTCATTTGCTTTGCTGACTCTGCTACAGTTGGGGACTTGAGGTGACTGTAATATATCCTTTCTTCTATAAGGGATTATGAAGGTTGGGACAGTGTTCATCTGTGGTAGAGTGTACTCTTCCTTAGTATCCCTGTTTTTAGCATGTGGTAGTTCTTTTGAAATGGTATCTAAGATCCCCTGCCAGGAATATGTGACATTTGGGGTATGTCTACCCTACCCTTGTGAGGTACCTTTGGGCTTTGGACAGTTTCCTCAAGTCAGCATGGAGCCCTTGATCCTTCTTTCCATCTCAGAGACTCAGCTCAGTGTTTGTGTTCTTCCATTTTCTCTCCAAAAGTTGTCCCATTCCTCCTCAGTCAGAAGAGAAGAAAGATAAAGGCCTCAATTTAGTTTGCTTCTCCTGACATTTGAGGGATTTCGTGAGACATCTCAGGATTGCACTGATTCCATAGTCCTACTTCTGAAAGTTAGGAGTGGAATAAGGACACTTTTCCTGTGTGTTTTTCCACCTTATGCAAGAATATCCTCTAAAGTTTGAATCTCAAATATACAATCACCATCAAGTGTATTTAAAGAAATTTCCTTTTTTCCAGTTACCATTGACAGATTCCTAACATTAGTTCCCTGCTACCCTTGGCAAATGACTATATATTTCTATAGCCCTGCAGTATTCAATCTCTGATACTGTGGATCTCACTCATCTGTTTCTCTGTTCTGCTACTTTCCTAAAAGCGGGAGAATTAAAAAAAAAAAAAATTCCTTGGCCTTTTGATACAAAGCAACTCCCAGGTTGGGTCCAAGGTGAAAATGGGTCCCTTACTGGGTTAGATACATACATGCCATTACAATTCCTGCTTGAGAATGCACATAGTTTTACTGTTGCACCTTTTTGTGCTAATAAATTCTGGGAACATGTCCCTCCTATTTTAGTTTATTCCTCTTTTTTCTCTCATTTCCACTTGTAACTACCCCTGCCAAGTACCTACATTTCACTGTTAAACTGTTTATATAAAGGTGATTTTAAAGTTTCCTTATATTACCTCTGGGCATTTGGCTGAAAGGCATTGCCTCCATTTTACAACTAATTATATTATCGAACAAATCTGGAGATTTTGCATTATTTGGCAACAAAAGTGCTAATGC
Source organism: Herpailurus yagouaroundi (assembly GCF_014898765.1). NCBI lineage: Eukaryota > Metazoa > Chordata > Mammalia > Carnivora > Felidae > Herpailurus > Herpailurus yagouaroundi. The sequence continues at coordinate 31,405,472 of NW_024412396.1, read as the reverse complement.
TTCAGTAGCAGTGTTTATAAGAAAATGTTAATTTTTAGGGTAAAATTTAATTAGAAGTTGTCTTTGGGGAATATGATATGAGTTAATGTTCACAAATGTTTTTAAAGGAAGGAAAAAGATTGCCACTAAAAATTAAAAAATTCTTACTGAAAGCGTCTTCATTGAATCCCTCCATTTAAAAAAGTACCTCACTTGGTATCTTTCTTTTCATTTGTTAAATACAAGGCCATTCTTTTTTTTTTTTTTCCTTAATGTTTATTTTTGAGAGACAGAGAGCACAAGCGGGGAGGGACAGAGAAACAGAGGGAGACACAGAATCTGAAGCAGGCTCCATGTTCTGAGCTGTCAGCACAGAGCCCCACTTGGGGCTCAAACGTGAGATCATGACCTGAGCCAAAGTCAGACAGACGCTCGACCAACTGAGCCACCCAGGTACCCCTACAAGACCATTCTTTAACGCTGTCTGCAGCTATGCTGAAACAGTTTGAGACCCAGTGGATAACTCTGACCAGGAAATATCAGTGGACAGTGGGCAGTGCATTTACAGGGAAAAAGTGTTGCAAGAATTTGCTGGGGGGGGGGGGGGGAGGGGGGGCGGGGGCACTTACAAAAATGTTAGCAGAGTGACAAAGAGGTTTTCCAAGAGATGGTCATGTATCTTGGTCTTTAATGTATGTAGAAATTCAACAATTATCTTTAAAAGGCACATTCGCCCAAATACTTCTATTTTAGACTAAAGGTGCTGAGGAGGCCAAGTAATTTCCATATTTCCCTCCTTGATGTTAACAACAGGGTTACGCCTGTTCCAATAATACTAATTAATAATTATATTAACAAATAATTAATACATATAAATAAGTAATAATATTAATAAATATAATCATCATAAAATATGATATAATACTGATATTATATATCAGTATAGAATAATTTCAAGGGCTTCCCTCCTGGTTCTTCTGATTCTAAGCTTTTTAAATACCTGTATATATGTCAGAAAGTCAGCATGAGAAACTCTGGAGCAAATCAAGTTAATAATTTGACACATGTTTAAAACCTACCTTTGGCATTAAGAAATAATCCCCCCAGCGAGGGGGGATAAAAAGCCCATTAAAAAAACCCCACATTTTTTAATCTTAAAGAAAACAGTCAAAGGTGATGTCACTGGGTACGAGTCCAGTTGATCAATAACGTTTCACAATTTGTACCAACATCAGGGGAAAGGAGCTTAGCACGTCACTCCAAAATGATCAGTACCAAATACCCACAGAACGCAAATGGGTTTTTAATGAAAGTCCTAACTTTTCCTCGCTTACAAATCAATTCTTCTCCAGGGCCAAAGTTCTGGCCATCACAAATGCCATCCTCCTAGATACAGGGACTCACGTAAGGTCCACTTGGTGCAACACTCTCCCTCAGAGAGGCGAGTGGGTTCTCATAGGTGGCAGGTGCGTTGGCCATATTTTAAACTAAGGAACGCAAGAGTGTCATGTCATATTATTCTCTCGCCCTAAAAGCGTAAGAGTTGGTTTCCTTACCGACAGCTTAACGCAGTCTTTTCCCTGGCGAGCCCACCTGTTTGGTCATCTCTCCTAGAGCGAGGAGACACGAGCACTTCTGAGCAGCATTCTCTTTGCCGAAGAGGAGAGGGCTCGCCGGGCGCCCGGAGCGTGCATCCCCCAGCCTAGGTTCCAGCACTCGACATCTGCCTCCGTCCGGATTCGGTTCGCGCCGCCACAATCCGAGGGATGCAACCCCCTCCTCCCGGCTGGCGCGGGTCTGCTCCACTGCCCCCGGCGGCTGCCTTTCCGGAGCTCGCGGGGTCGACCCCGCTTGCGCCCAGCCCGCGGGACCGCCCCCTCTCGGGCGCCGGGCAGAGGACAGGCGAGGGGGCGGGGCGAGCGCCGTGACGCGCGTAGGCTCCGGCCAATGGGAACGCTTCGCGGCGCCGCCAGAGCCGCCAGCCCATAAAAAGGAGGCACCGCAGCGCTCCCTAGCCCTCAGCTGTCCCTGGCTTGAAGAGTATTACAGGCTGGTCGCCTACTTTCCTCAGGTGATCCCGGCCACAGCCTATTGCCTGCGGCCGCCGGTGCAATTTACTTGCAGTCCCCGAAGAGTCCCAGAGTCCCTCCGAAGCGGCAGCGGCAGGTCCATGGAGAAGGGTCCGGTGCGGGCGCCGGCCAAGCCGCGGGGTGCCAGGTGCAGTAATGGGTTCCCCGAGGGGGAGTCGCCGCGACCGGGGCCGAGCGGGCCGGCCGAGAAGCCGCCGCGGCCGGAAACCAAGAGCGTCCAGCCGGCGGACGGCTGGAAGGGTGAACGGCCCCGCAGCGAGGAGGATAATGAGCTGAACCTCCCCAACCTGGCGGCCGCCTACTCGTCTATCCTGCGCTCGCTAGGAGAGGACCCCCAGCGGCAGGGACTGCTCAAGACGCCCTGGAGGGCGGCCACAGCCATGCAGTTTTTCACGAAGGGCTACCAGGAGACCATCTCAGGTCAGTGCGCCCGCCCGCGGCGTGGGCGCGGGCTGCTCTGGCTTGCGGGGCGCCGAGTAGGTGGCGGCGGGAGGCGCGCGCCGGCTCCGGGAAGTTTCCGGAGTTGCTTCACTCTTGGCGGAGTGAACCGAGTGCTGTCCCTTCCGCACCCCGCCTTCTGCGCTGGCCCCGCTGGAGAGAGCCCTGCGCGGGACGCATTTCTGGCGCCCATGGAGGCAGCCGCCTCTCCTCCCCAAGGGTCCGCGCAGCAGTCCTTGCGGGGTCCTCCCTGCCTTGCGCGCAGCCGTCTCCTTGAGCCTCGGGGCGCTGGGACCGCGGTCACTGAGCTCCCTGCCAGGTGGGCGGTTGGAGCCCCTTTTGCCTGAGCGTCCAGGGCCGGATGCTTGAAGCACGTGCTGGACCCACACTTGCCAGGATTAGGATCACCTGGCGCTTGCGGAAGGGAGGGCTTCCCAGGTCTTTTTCTCGAGGTCTCACTCTTTGATAGATCTGGGGTGAAACTTCGGCTTCGTCTGCTTGGAGGCTGGGGGTGATCCTTTGTGGCAAACTCAGAGATCCGCACTCTCACTGACTTGCCAGGGGGCACCCGGGTCTTCGGAAAGGTGTAGTTTGTGTCCACATCAAGTTAACTCCATCTCAGGATGCTCCCAGGGTTTGAGGCGTGAGGTTTCTCGGGCTAGTTTCCTGTTTGAAGCCCCCGCCCCCACTGTAAAAGCTCAAAAGCCATAGAGCTCTTCCCTGGGAGTCGGAAAGGTTTGCTGAGCTCTGGGACCCGGAATCGGAGTACCTCTAAGCCGGGTTTGCCCAATGCTACCCGTGCTTGAGGCGGGTCAGGCTTTCACCCAGAAGGCCAGAAAGCTGTAGGGGATGGGTAGGGAGAATGGAAAATGAGGACTTCGCTGCTTATTTGCTGGGTGAACGGTGTTGGTCTTCACAAAAGAGAAAGATATAGTCTGACTTCTGCAACTGGGACCAAGGACGTTGTTTTCCAGTTCAAATCTTCTGTGCCTCTTGGTGACATTTATTTATTTGGCCTGAGAAGTCTCTGCCTTCATCATGTCTCAAGGAATAACAGTGCTGCTTTGCAAGGTAACTCCCTGTCCCTGTTATTTTCTTGATCAAGTATCCGGCGACTCACCCAGTAGATCCTGGGAAGGACAAAGTTATTTTTTGCCCAGTCTTCCACACCCCAAAGGAAGGGTGGGAAATCAGTGAGAGAGGGGTGGGGCCCCAAAAGGAAATGATACTACACACTAAAGCCAAGAAATGGGCCTCTAGTTCTGTGTCCAAGTTCACTTTTTTACCTCTTGATGGAAAAATTTCCGAGACTCAAGAGCAGAATTTCAAAATGCAGAGACTGAAGAATAAGCAGTCTGCATTTGGTGAATATTCTGTCATTCGGTGATCTTCCACAAGGTAATGAAGAAACCTCTTCTAGGGTCTTGCTCATTCTGTCTCTTGTGGACACTGAATACAGTCTCCTCCATAACATGGGTCAGACTTTGGGAATCTCTCCAAATTCACAGGAGGGGTTTCTGACTCCAAAGACAGGTCACAGAATTACCTAACCCACAAGGTTTATTTAAACAAATGGTGAGCAGAAGTTTGTTTCATGAGCCGTAGGGCTAATGAATCCAAAGAACACTTCCGTATACCTTAGAAAATTGTTTCAGTAAAATGTTAATTTATTACTTAAAAAGGTCTCTGGACCTAGAGACAGAAAGTAGATTAGGGGTTGCCCGGGCCTGGGGAGGAGGATAGAATGGGGAGTGGCTGCTTAATGGGTTTCCTTTTGGGGTTATGAAAATGTTCTGGAACTAGAGAGGTGATGATGTTTGTATAACATTGTGAATGTACTAAATGCCACTGAACTGTACACTTTAAAATGGTTAAAATGATGAATTTTATGTGTATTTTACCGTAATGAAAAAAGTCCACAGACCATCTAAGAATTATTACCAGCCATTAATTGAATATTTTTGATGCTTTAAATGCTTTCTGTGGAGAGTCTTGGTTAATCCTTAGTTTTGAGATAAACACTGTTCTCTTATCCCCATGATAAAGACCTTGAGGTAGAGAGGTTGACAGCTTCAAGTGGTAGGGCTGGTGTTTGAATTCCCACAGCCTGAATGCCGAACTCTTACTTCCTTTCTTATGTTGCTATCTTGTGTCTTATCTACTAAGTATTTCAAACTGTGAGTTGTGACCTAACCATTGGGTTACCAGCATAAAAAAAGGTGAAGTAGGGCCGCATGGGTGGCTCAGTTGGCTAAGCACCTGACTCTTGATTTCAGCTCAGGTCATGATCTCACAGTTCACGAGTTCAAACCCTGTATCCAGTTCTGCACTGATAGCTCAGAGCTTGCTTGGGATTCTGTCTCCCTCTCTCTCTATGCCCCTCTCCTGCTTGCTCTCTCTCTCAAAATAAATTTTAAAAAACTTAAAAAAATAGGTGGAGGGGTGCCTGGGTGACTCAGTCAGTGTAGCATCTGACTTCGGCTCAGGTCACGATCGATCTCATGGTTTGTGAATTCGATTCCCACATCGGGCTGGATGCTGTCAGTGTGGAGCCCGCTTCGGAATCTCTGTCCACCCCCCTCCCCCAGTCCCTCCCCTTCTCTGCCCCTCTCCCTACTTGCGTTCTCTCTCTCAGTAATAATAAACATTAAAAAAAAATGAAGTAGGTGGAGTAGAATGGGAAAGATGTGTTTATAACATGAAGTAAGGATACAGGTTGTGAGGAGCTTCTGAGTCCGCTTTAGAGGTATATTTTTTTGGTGCGTACTGGCTCCAAATGTTAATATATTTCTGAATTGTGGGTTGTGGTCAAAAGTTTGAAAGCCTCTAAGGGATCATACTTAAGGAATTAACATCTATTCCTTAGAGGTACAGAAGACGGAGAGGAGAGGACAACGAGGATGATGCTGAACTTAAAGGAATACACTTCAAATGACAGTGGTCCAGATCGTGGGCCAGCCTAGGTGGAAGAGAGAAGGAAGGAGACTTTTAAGTCTGTAGCAAATATGGCAGAGACTAATAAAACAATTCTGCAGAATCTCTAATTTTTATTTCTTTAGAGAGCATAAGTCAGTGACTACTATAAATTGTTTTGGATAGAAACAAACTTCTTTCAAATTCTCACTTTTATATGCTTGTAAACAAGATACTCTGTATTTTTATATCTGTCTATATTAATTCCTGGTTAATGGTATTGACTTCAGTGTTGTAAAATAGAAAATTCCCCAAATTATTCTCCGAATTATTTTTTGTTTCTCCTGAGTGGACCGATGCTAAATTCTGGCGTTCTGGGGAATTTGTCATTTCTCCCTGCACTGCCCCTTCTCTCCATGACCTTTCCTCTACATTCCAGTGTGTACCTTACCATGGGTACATCTTTGATCAGCGGGGATGGGGCTATGTGAGGGTTGTGCAAGCCTCCTGGTTATTGTTCACCACTGGGCTTTAACTTGTAGCCTGGGAGGGAGTTCTGAAAGAGATACTGTCACCTCTCCCAGAAACTGGCTCTCTCTTGAATCTGGCATCACATGGTGATTCTTAGACCAGCTCATCTTTATCTGTTGCTGTCCCATTTCCATTTAACCACATCCTAGTTTTTGTATGTATTCAGAGTTTACCTTGATGATGTCTCCTTTCTCAATAAGGGATCTTTCCTATATTTTACTCAGAACCTTAATTACATTGGAGGCTCTACTATTCTCTGGGGTTCTTGGTCGTCTTTTCCCTGTCTGTGTCTGACCCTTTCTATTCCCTGTGCCCTCCTGGGTGTAAATGGCAATAATTCTTAAAATAACATTATCTACTAAAGGTTAAGTGCATGTAACTTGTCTCATCAATTGTCCTCTTTATGAGTTTATGGGAACACTCAAGAGTCTTGACTCTTCTGTCACATTTTTAGTTAAAGTAGGTTTTAGCTTGTCTTATCCAGGATGCCAAAGCAGTTTTCATAAATCAAGTTGACAGTGTCCCAAATTTTGAGCATGTGTATAATGTAGCATGAGGAGATGGTACCACAGGTGATGAACTTCTTAACCCACCAGGGTTGAGGAGTCTTGTCCCTGCCTCAATCATTTTCACTGCAAGATGATATCTATTCCTTAAAGATAACACAAGGCAATTAGATACTTTGTTTATACAAAAATGAGTCTTAGCCACTTCGTGCTGAATGTGCTTAGCACTTAGAAAAGTTTTTGTTTTTTTCTTTTTGAATCACAGATTTTTGTGATTTAACAAATCAGACTGATGAAGAACTAAAAATTGTAACAATTTAGAAGGTATGAATGGGGACAGAAAGTCAAATTTTTTTACTATCCCTCCCATATCATGGGTGAAAGGTGAGTTTACGTCCCAAGTTTGAAAGTATATTAAAGAAAACTTAATCTCATCATTGAGGTGCTATTTTTGGATGTATGTAGTTCATCTAAATCTTGATTCACTAATGATTTTTGTTTTATTTTGCTAATGAATACTTATGTAGGACTTAATTCTGTTTATTGCCAGAAAGAGTACTATGAATAAAGAACTAAAAATAATGAGGCTGTTGGAATATATGACTGGAATTGGGGAGTAGTCAAAGTTGATTAAAGCTGTTAAGAAGTCATTGGGGTGCCTGGATGGCTCAGTTGGTTAAGCGACTCTTGATTTTGGCTTAGGTCATGATCTCCTGGTTTGTCAGATCTAGCCCCTTGTCGGGCTCTGTGCTGACAGCGTTGGGATTCTCTCTCTCCCTCTCTCTCTGCCCCTCCCTTGCTCACACTCTCCCCCTCTCTCAAAATAAATAAATAAACATTAAAGGGGAGCCTGGGTGGCTAAGTTGGTTAAGTTCAGCTGAGGTCATGATCTCAGAGTTCATGAGTTTGAGCCCCTTATCGGGCTTTCTGCTGTCAGTGCTGCCCACTGCTGTCTGCTGCCCACTTCGGAGCCTCTGTCTCCCTCTCTCTGCCTCTCTTTCTCTGCCTCTCTCTGTCTCTCTCAAAAATAAATAAACATTAAAAAAAATGAGCATGTTTTTAAAAAGCCATTAAGAAGCCATTGAGAATAGACGAGAAAAACTTGCCCTAATGGTTTCTTTTAAAAATATATTATCTATAAACAATTTTTCTGGCCTTGGAGAAAAAAAAAATCCCTATACATACCTTTAAATACCAAACAAAGCCATCAAATTAATACTTCTCTTAGTTTCATTGGCTGACACAAAGTACCACAAATTGGGATGTTTAGAACTGTGAGACAATAGAGCTCTGTTATTTAGAGGCTAAAAGTCCAAAATCAAGGTGTGGGTGCAACCATACTCCCTCTGAAAATTGTAGTGGGGAGAACTTTCTTGCCTCTGCCCAGCTTCTGGTGGTAGCTATCAATCCTCAGTGTTTGCTCGCGTTATTCTAATCCCTGCCTCTGTTGCTGTCCAAATTCTCCTCTTTTAAAGATACCAGTCACCTAGGACTGAGTCCACTGTAGACCGGTATGCCCCGTCTTAGTTACAGTAATTGCAGATGTAATTAGCTTATTTCCATATAGGTCACATTCTGAGGTATGAGGGTTTAGGATTTCAAGGTATCTTTTTGGGGAGGGGACACAATTCAACCTATACCTATACCAGTGGTAAATACGATTATTCAAAAGACTGGCAATTTTACAGTTTCAATTAACAAATTTGCTGAGTGCCAGGCCCGGCACTGAATGCTAGGAACACAGGATGAGTGTCTGCCCTTATGGAATGTACAGTCTTTTGGACAAAAACAGGTATTCATCAGAATCACCTGAGTGAGGGTGTGTGATTACTGATTGAGGGATGTAAGGATAAAGAGTGCTCAAGGAGAGCACTTAGCAAAGGAGTTTATCTGTGTTGGGAGATAGAAGCAGGGAAGCCTGAGCTGACATCTGAATAACAACAGACACTGCTGAGGATTTAACTAGGTGCTGAATTCTTTTTTTTTTTTTTTTTAATTTTTTTTTCAACGTTTATTTATTTTTGGGACAGAGAGAGACAGAGCATGAACGGGGAAGGGGCAGAGAGAGAGAGGGAGACACAGAATAAGAAACAGGCTCCAGGCTCTGAGCCATCAGCCCAGAGCCCAACGCGGGGCTCGAACTCCCGGACCGCGAGATCGTGACCTGGCTGAAGTCGGACGCTTAACCGACTGCGCCACCCAGGCGCCCCATAGGTGCTGAATTCTTGACAAGCATAACCTTTGTTGCCTTCACAAGAGCCCTAGGGGGTAGGTGATATTATTCCCATTTTATAGGTAAGGAAACTGAAATACAGAGAGGACCTGTCCAAGATCCTATCTTGAAAGTAGCAGTGTTGGGAGGATGATAGAGAATAAGAGTCCTAATCTCTGACATTGTTTAATTTTACTAATAATATTTTACTGATTTATTTAACTCCCCCTTACCCCCTTCCCTCTCCTTTTTAAAAAATTGCTGTTTTCTTTGTTCAGCTCTTGAAACTCCTTCATGGCTGGGTATTCCCGCACTGATTTATTTGCAGTATACCCCTGTAATTTGATCCCAGTATTAGGTTGAGCCAGACTGCAGTATTAAAATTTGCCAGGAGAGGGCAACTATCTAATCTTTGATGAATCTTAGATTATGAGTCCTGGATTATATGAACCATTCCTAATTCCCGTTTATATAAATGAATATATTTCCTACGGTTCTACATTCTCTATTGAGTTTGTGGTAATTAGAGGATAATTTGTATTGGGCTGATCAAAGATTTTGTGAACTGAGGTAAATTTGTTATAGTCAGGGCTGAGAGGACATTTACTCACTAGAATTTTGTCTGATTATAGCCTCAGTAGCAGTTTTTTAGACTCTTTTGGAGAAGAGGGACTGTTTGTACTCATCATTGAATCCCCAGCAAATTGCCCAGCACATGTGGACGACTTGATGAATGTTTGAATTTATTTCATAAAGACAAAGGCCCCTTCTTAACTCTTATCTTTCTTCTACAATGCTCCAGACATAGGTGCTCCGTAATACTGGCTGTTTTATACACTAAAGAAAAATGCAGAGGATTTTTCTTTATGAAAGAAGCTACAAGTTGTTCCAACTGCATCTCTTGAATACTTTAGGCCAGAGGACACCCTTTAGACATATTTGTAGAGTCATAGAGTCCTGCATCTGCAGAAACTCACCTTTTGGGTGAGGTAACTGTTACAGCCAGCCAACATATTATTTCAAGGTATTGAAGTGACTGGCCTATTTCCCTGGCACATAAAAATTATCATGGGGAAGGATCTCTAGAAAATCTGTCAGGATTGTAACCAGTTTTTAAGATATTATATAAATGTTCAAATGTACACAAAATTAGGATAAGATAACGAGCTGCCTGCCAAGTGCCTTTTACGTAGCCTCAACTGTTAACATAAACATAGGTTATCTTGTGTTATCCCTTCTGCCTCCTATACCTTCCATCACTGACTTATTTTAAAGCAAATCCCAGATATGTCATTTCATTGATAAATACTTCACTATATCTAAATTATAAAAACCTAAAAATATTATGCTTGAAATTAACATAAATTCCTTACTTTAGAATATCTAACCAGTGTTTACATTTCTCTGATTTTCCCACAGGTGTTCTTTACAAATTGGTTTCTTTGAATAAGGATTCAAACAAGATTCACACATTATGTTTGATAAATGTCTAATTCTCTTTTAGTTTGTTACAGTTTGATATTCCTTTTTACCCCCTAATAACTTTTCGAAGAAACAGGGTTGTCTGTCCTATAGGATTTCCTACATTCTGGGTTTTGCTCATTATTTTCTCATGATTTAGTTTAACATGTTCCTTTAGCTCCTGTATTGCTTATATACTAGTAGATTTAGAGGTATGCCTCGCTGCCCCCACACCTCAAATAACTCTTAAATTTAGTCAAGAATAATTCAGAGGTGTGGCATGGGCTTCTGTCAGGAAGCAGCTAAATAATCTAGTTGTCTATCTTTTTGTGATGTTACAGTTGATCAACTTTAGGTGTTACCAGCCATTCAGTAATTATTAGAAGTTGCAAAATAATGATGTTTGGTTCTTTAATTCCTTTTGGATTTGTCGACTGGAGTTTTATAAAGAAGCTATAGGGGAATGCTTTAGGCTATCTTTGCAACTATTTAGTAAGTTTAAAAGTATTTAAAATAAAGCTTAAAAATATTTGGTTGTTAATTTCTTTAATTCTGCAGTGGATATCTACCTCGTTGTGACTCAGTCTAGAAGCCATAAAAGAAAATAATTAAACTTTACATAAAAACTACGAATTTTCACATATGAAATATCAATACAAATGAAGTCAAATGACAGAATGGGAGGAAATATTTACAATTCCTATCAGAGATGACAGGATAATCACACTAATATAAAAAGGGATACTAGAAATTAACGTGAGAGAAAGGCCAGAAACACAATTGAAAAATTGGGAAGACACGTAAGCAGACAGTTCAAGGGCCAGGAAATACAAAGGATCTTTAAACAGTTGGAAAGATGCTTGACCTCACCCTCAATAAGGGAAATGCACACAGACTCCCACCAAGATACATTTTTTTCCTTGTTAGATTGTCAGAAGTTCAGAAATTTGATACCCTATTATGTTATTAAGGTGATGGAGAAACAAATACTGCTGTTGAAAGGGTAACTATCCTTATGGAGGATAATTTGGCAACATTTGTCATATATAAACTTATATATTCTACTTGAAAATCCTGCCTCTGGGAATTTATCTTAGGTACTTGTACACACGAAATGACATATGCTCAGAGTTCATCACTGTAGCGTTGAATGTGGAAGCAACCTCAATGTCTAGGCCCCTAGAATGGCTAAATTATGCAGAGGAGTTATATTTTGTAGGGAAAATTGGGAGGGGGCATAGTTACATGTCGTTTATATTCGTATTAAGAATTGGAGGATACACAAGTGCTTACATGTTCATCAGGAATATGAACTGGGGTAACAGATAAGAGTAGAAGCAAGACTTTTCACCATTTTCAGTTTTTGATTTCTGAGGTATGTGCATTTATTTTCAAATAGATAATTCAGTAATATTGTGGCGGGTGCCTGGGTGGCTCAGTCGGTTAAGTGTCAGGTCATGATCTCACAGCGTGTGAGTTCAAGCCCCGTGTGGGGCTCTGTGCCTCTGAGCCTGGAGCCTGCTTCAGATTCTGTGTCTCCCTCTCTCTCTGCCCCTCCCCCGCTCATGCTCTGTCTCTCTCTGTCTCTCAAAAATAAATAAAACGTTAAAAAAAATAGTATCATGGCAAAGTTGTTTCAAATCTAGGAGTAAAAGAAATACAACTTTTCCTAACTACCTAGCTAACGAGAAAAATCTGGTAACCGAAAATGTTTACTCTGAAATTAGAGAAAAATATTTGGACATACAGATTTGTGAACTTGATCTTTGTTGTGATCGTTACTACATAGAGACTGAGTTTGAATGTGATCTTGTCTTTTAACTATCTGTATAATTACTGGTATATCTCTAAACTTTGTCGTTTTCCCCTTTTTGTAAAGGGTGGTAATACCTGCTTTGCCTGGGCTCTTCTAAGAATTAAGAAGGTTTGTGAGAAAGCACATGATACTTCATCTAGTCCTTCTTTATGGTGAGGAAAAACTGTAACATTGGATTAATTGAGAAGTGTTTTAAGACTGTGGGACACTTTGGAGCCCTAAGCCCACAGACATGCTGTGAGGAAGGTGTGCCACATGGAGTGACCACAGGTGGGTGTTGTGGCTGATGGCTATACCCGAGGTCTCCCCCAACAGCTAGCATTGAAAAATAGACAGGGGAGTAGATTCCCCCAGGTGATTCCAGCTCCCAGCCATTTCCACTGATGCCACAGACATTGAGGCATAGAGGCCAGTCATCTTCTCTGTGTCCTGTCTGGATTCCTGACCCACAGAATCCAGGGACATAATAAAATCGTTGTACACCACTAAATTCTGGAGCGTTTTGTTATGCACTAAAAGCAACTGGAGCAAATTTTTAGATGAGGGTGGTTAGATTTGCATTTGTACAGAGGAAGAGGGAGTGAGTTAAATAAGCCAAGAGATGGCATTATGGTTTAAGGCCAGAGATTTAAATTTGTGAATTATCAGTATAAGGCTGATACCTGAAGCGAGGAGAGTACCTGGGCTCCTCACAATAGTGATAGGAGATGGGTGGCCTAAAACTTTAGAAGATGTCTGCATTTAGATAGTAAGAAGAATGAGAGAAGAGCCAGCAGACAGTCTTAAAAGGACATATCAGAAGCAGGAGATCCAAAGTGTGTTGGCAGAAAATGGTTTTAAGAGAGACAAGGAACAAAAACTAGAGGTCATGAGACAGTGTAAACTTGAGCCAGATTACCTGGCTTCAAATTCTGTTATTTGTGAGCAGTGCCTCAATTACCTCATCTGTAAAATGGAGCTATTAATAGTACTCATGCATCTTATAGGGTTATTGTGAGGATGAAATGAGTTAGTACACAAAAAGTGGTAAGGGCAATGCTTGCCATACAGGAAGCTCTATAGACATGTTGTACTCGTTAGCCATGAGGACTGAGATTTGAAGGGGATGATGTTAGTAGTTTCTATAGCTTAATGTGGTCAGAAGCCAGCTTCTAGGATGTTAGGGAGTAATTCTGGAAAACAATAAAATTTTGAGGTATCTTTTTCTGACTGGCAGGATCAAGTGAGTTTCCCCTTGATGTGTATCAAGGCATCAACATGCTGGGTGCTGGATGTTGCTGAGTGAAACCCTTAGGTGTCAGAGAAAAGCATGAACCCAAAACTCTGGGAAGGTGGGCCAGGTGGTATACGTGTGATCTCACATGATACGCCTGTCAACTTGAAGGTTAGACCCATTCTAAAGAAGTGGAAACTGAGGAGGCTCATGCTGTCACTTGCCAGAGGTCACAGAGCAGAACCGAGGTATTTGTGACTACAGCACTCATGTTCTAATCGACATCATGCCCCCTCAGGTTTAAAGTGCCTATGTTACAATTTTATATGAAGATCCATTTATATGTGAGGATCATAATACATAGGAATCTGCTTTTCTTCCTGAATTCTAGCAAGGAGAGAGCCAAGTAGATTTATGTTTGAGGCATTTCTTACTACCCTGACTGAAAGAGATTTCATGAAGTTTTTGATTAGGGGAATTCATGAATAATGCAAAAATCTTAGCTAAATTGTGTTCAATTCTAAGGTGGATTATAACAAACTTTTCCCTATTTCATCCTTTGAGGGAGATATCTGAAGACCAAAATTTTATATATTTTGTTTAAAGCACATTGAATTGTGTTGTGGCCATTTTGTATTTTATATATGTGAGTCTTTTAATAGTTTTATTGTTTGGAAACTTCTCTGTTTTAAATGTTAGTTTTTAGGGCTTGTACCTTCTGTTAAATGCAGTTATAAATAATATTTCATTAAAAGTAATTTTATCTATAACCACCAGGTATATAAATTTCAGAGATACAAACTTACTTTAACACCTTGAACAATTAGGCAAATATACTACAACATAATTATGTTCCATCTGTGCTAATCTATCCAAATTGTGTTCCCTACTGTATATTTGCAACCTTATCTAAATGGATACACTTGCATGTTGTATGTTCTTTTTTTTATTTGTTTGATTCTTATTGTGGTAAAATATACATAACATAAAATTTACCATTTTAGCCACTTGAAAAAAAATTTTTTTACATTTATTTATTTTTTTGAGAGACAGAGACAGAGCACAAGCAGGAGAGGGGCAGAGAGAGAATGAGACACAGAATCCAAAGCAGGCTCCAGGCTCTGAGCTGTCAGCACAGAGCCTGACTCAGGGCTTGAACTCACAAACCATGAGATCATGACCTGAGCCAAAGTTGGATGGTTAACTGACTGAGCCACCCAGGCACCCCTAATGTTTTAAAAGTCCATTTGGCCACCCAGCCCTTCTATGAACTTTACTTGAATGCATGTTGCTAGTTGGGCTATTTGGTCTAGTCTTTATAATCTGGCTGGTTGTTTTATTTGTGATTCTAACTTCTTATTAATCTCTTTGGTTACCTGTGCTTCATGTCCTGGCTCTTGTACTTCTCGAGTATCTCTAGACTTTGTCTTCACTTCTGATTCTTTGTCATCTCTTACCAGAGGTACAGTGACTTTTTTTTTAATGTTTATTTATTTATTTATTTATTTTTAATTTTATTTTTAAACGTTTATTTATTTTGAGACAGAGAGAGACAGAGCATGAACAGGGGAGGGTCAGAGAGAGAGGGAGACACAGGATCTGAAACAGGCTCCAGGCTCTGAGCAGTCAGCACAGAGCCCGACGCGGGGCTCGAACTCACGGACTGCGAGATCGTGACCTGAGCCGAAGTCGGACGCTTAACCGACTGAGCCACCCAGGCGCCCCATGTTTATTTATTTTTAAGAGAGAGAGAGAAAGAGAGAGAGAGAGAGGTAGCATGCGAGCGGGGAAGGGGCAGAGAGAGAGCGAGACACAGAATCTGAACCAGGCTCCAGGCTGTCAGCTGCCAGTACAGAGCCCAACACGGGGCTTGAACTCACAAGCTGTGAGATCATGACTTGAGCCAAAGTCGGACGCTTAACTGACTGAGCCACCCAGGCACCCCGTAGTACAGTGACTTCTTAACTGGTTGCCTTGCCGCCTAGCTTGTTCTGTTCCAGTCCATTACTGCCAGTGTAATTTTACTAAATTGAATAGATCACTTCCTGCTGAAATACTTAACTGATTTTTTCTGGTCTTTCCTCACCATGATTTGAAGTTTTGTAGTATTCCATCCTTTTGCCTGCATTTTTTTTCTTCTGTTGCATCACTGTCCCCTCATGAGAGGTTTAGTATTTTAGTTTAGTGCACAGTCTAGCTTGAAGAACCACTGTGTCTCTTCCCACAATGGAGCTGTAGATCGAGGGAGACATTCTACCCAAGCCTTGTTTGTCTGAAATATTTGGCCCTTTTTATCTGTTGTTCTCTTCCTCTAATTTTTTTTTTTCACTATCTTTTTTTGGTTTTGGTTGCTCACCATGAAGATCCCCACCCCACCACCCATTTATTAACAGCCATTGCCTCTCTAGAGTCTGAACAACAAAGCAGTTTTAGGTGAGGAAATTGCCCATTGCTGAGTTTCTGCATTGAAGTCTTTCGAGATCCAGTTGGTCCAAGTGCTGTTTCAGTGAAGAGCTTTGCCAGGAACATATGATTCTTGCTCTGAGGTATGATATGTTTTCTGTACATAGATGAGTGTTTATTTTTCTAAGTAGGAATCAGAACCCAGTTCAACAGAGGCCATTGACAAATGTCCCAAACAAGGAAGTTCTTAATAACATAGCTTCAAATGCAATCATATCTATTTTATGGTAAGTGGTTCATGAGCAGCAACGAAGGTGGTAGGTGCTGGAATTTAACTGATATTGGGGACTTTGCCAAAGAACTTATTGACTACCCCTTCAAAATATAAGTGCTTTTGAGGGCGCCTGGGTGGTTCAGTCGGTTAAGCGTCTGACTTCAGCTCAGGTCATGATCTCACAGACCGTGAGTTCAAGTCCCGTGTCAGGCTCTGTGCTGAAGCTCAGAGCCTGGAGCCTGCTTTGGATTCTGTGTCTCCCTCTCTCTCTCTGCCCCTCCCCTGCTCATGCTCTGTCTCAGAAATAAATAAAAACATTAAATATATATATATATGTATTTAATATATATTAAATATTTTGTTAATGCACAGGCAATCCTGGAGGTGTGCCACTGATCGCCACCAGGAACAACTTGCCTTTCAGCAGCACAAAGTGCTTAGCTTCCAGCTTCCAGCTGCTAGTGCCCTTGCTTTGCCTCAGTGGAGGTCATGCTTATTCCATGCTGTTTTTTGCTTTCATTTTGATATCCATTTCTTTCTATTCCTCCACCACCAACATAAGTTGAGGGTGGGGCTTTTTACAAGTGAAGTACTTTATTATTTCTAAATTTTTTTTAATGTTTATTTATTTTTGAGAGAGAGAGTGCTTGTGCAAGTAGGGGAGGGGCAGAGAGAGAGTGAGACAAAGAATCTGAAGCAGGCTCCAGGCCCTGAGCCGTCAGCAAACTCACAAACTGCAAGATCATGACCTGAGCCGAGGTTGGGAGCTCAACCGACTGAGCCACCCAGGCACCCCACAAGTGCAGTACTTTAAAAATTTTTTTTTTTCAACGTTTATTTATTTTTGGGACAGAGAGAGACAGAGCATGAACGGGGGAGGGGCAGAGAGAGGGGGAGACACAGAATCGGAAACAGGCTCCAGGCTCTGAGCCATCAGCCCAGAGCCCGATGCGGGGCTCGAACTCACGGACCGCGAGATCGTGACCTGGCTGAAGTCGGACGCTTAACCGACTGCGCCACCCAGGCGCCCCAAGTGCAGTACTTTATAAGAGAGTCAAGTGTTTCAGCTTTATAGTTAGTGTGTTAGAAACTGTGTTCACTGATACAATCCCAAGGTCCTTTTGGTGTTTCTTAAACTATTTTAGTGCATCAACAAACTCATCCTGGTATAGTGGGAAGAACAACTAGTCTGGACTAGTCACAGCATCCCCACTAAGTAGTTTATGACCCTAGACAAGTCCCTTGCAAGGCTTTCTGGGTCTGGTCTACAGGGAGGGGCAGTTGGACTAAGAGTCTTTGTACTGTGGGTGTGCTTGTCAGTATTGCCTCATCGCTCGCTGTGTTGACTTCCAGCAGCTGACAGGTGAGGTCCTACTAAGAATCTCAGGCTTCTTTCGTTGCTAGGGGTGCTGATTTCCTTTGGAATGTTTAAGCCACACAGAAGTTTCTATGGTAACACATCTCTCTCTTTTTCTTGTCACACACATTTTTGAAAAGGTTCTTCATGCTGTGGTCTTCTAACCTATGGCCCCTTTGATTAGACAAAGCCCTTATTTAAGGATTTTTTCCTCAGGAGTATTGTAGATACTTGTAGAAGAAAAAGCAATTGCTAGTCCTACTAGCTCTTGAGGTGTTAGTCTGTTAATAAGGTTTCATATCAATCAGAAGAGGGATTGTTGGATTATTTGGTAGCACAGTAATAACAAGGAAACAGTGTTTTCTGTCAGGATTATGACATTTTACTTTTGGTTTTATATAAAATTTTCAAACACAAACATAGACAAAATTGTATAATGGACAGCTATGTACTTACTACCTAGATTCAAAATTAACATTTTGCCACATTGGCATGGTCTATTTTACAGAGAACAAATCAGAGACCTGTATTTAGAGGTGAAATCTCACCTTAGAAAGTGTTTTTCTTCTTAACCCCTTACAGTGTCCTTAGCAAAATTAACTATTAATTTCCTCATATGTTTTAATACCTAATCTACATTCATAACAGTAGAATTAATACCTAATTCTGCACCCCCAGTTGCCCCAAATGTCTTTTACTCATGACTTGTTTAAACTAGGACCCACTCAAGATCCATATATTTGTATTTGATTGTTAGGTTTTAATCTAGAAGATTTCTTGTTTTCCTCTCCCCCACCCTGTGACACTGATTTATCCAATTCTCAGTGTCCTATAAGATCTTCCACCTTTGGGATTTGTCTGCTTGTTTTCTTCTTGTTTTCATTTAACTTGTTTCTATCTCGTTCATATTCCTGGAAGTGGAAGTTAGGTCTAAAGACTTGATTAAATTCCAGGAAAACCATTTTAGCAAGAATGCTATTTTCTTCACACCATATCACACCAAGAGACATAAAATATGTGGATCTTGAAGATTTAAAGACTGTGGTTGGTTTGTAAAAGCGATTCTTTACTGGTTTCCTAGGATAAACTTCTATAGAGAGGTTCTTTTTTTTTTTTTTTCTCAAGCCTTTTTATTAGTTTGAAGATTTAATGGGATTCTCCTTTCCCCTGAACTGTTCCAGTTTCATTTCAAAAAGTAAAGGTCAAAGTAGCATTAAATTACAGAATTTTTCCTCATATAAACCAAATAAATAGTTGGTAAAACAGTGTTTTGCAACCAATGTGCACCAGCTCTGGGCTCTGGCAGCCTCTGGGTATCAAGCCATTCTTTCTGTCTGTTCTCTTGAGCTGGCAGGTACCTTGACACGTCTCTTCTTCAACCCCCATGTTTATCACTAATATTACTTTTATTTTAAAACCTCAGATTTGTTCTCTTTGTTTCCTTTGCTGTCATTGGCTTTAGGCCTGTCACCTCATGGCTGACTGAAGTGCAGCAACTTCTGATTCTGGTTCCTTGCCTCTGGGCTCTCCCCCTTGAGTCCATTGTTCTCATAGGTCAGGTTCAGACTCGTGGTGGCTGGTGATAAGGCTCTCATGTGTAAGCCAGAAGACAGGGGGTCAAAATCCAGCTCTTCATGCCAACAGGTACACTCTTCTTTAGCAGGCACTTGATGTTTCCAGATAGAGCATCAGTTTGCTCATCTGTAAAATGGGGGATGATAACTGTTTTGACAACTGCGGAATAAGACAGGACTTGAAAGAAGTCATGAGCGAAATGTAAAATTCAATTTTATGTGCTCGGAAATAGAAGGGCATCTCTTTCTGCTGAATGCATAGACCCACTCAGGCAGTCAACTCTACCTTTTGTTGTTTCCTGTATTTCTGTATTTCATTTCCTATAATATCTCTCTTCCTTACCCCCTCTGGAAACCCTCCCTTCCTTTCCTTCAATCTGTCCTTAAGGCCTGGATCAAATTTTTATGCTCAATATAGCCGTATGTTTTCTTCCAGCTTATAATTTTTCCTTTATATAAACTATTGCTTCTATAGTTTAGCTTCTAGGCATGCCTTCCATTTTGGGGGGCTGAGTTTTTAAAAAATTCTAACAATTAATGGACAGTGTTATATTAGTTTCAGGTGTACAAATACTCTGTACATTATGGTGCTTCTCATGATAAGTGTACTCTTAATTCCCTTCACTTATTTTCTTATTTCCCCAGATCTTAAGTTTCTTGAGGTCATGTTTGATATATTTGTGTCCATCTCAGAAACTAGTACAGAACTTCCCATGAAAACTTGATCATGTTATCCTTGAAACTGATTTATAGTGAGCTGGTGATATGTAGGACCCAACTGGTTTCTTAAATGGCTGATATTTTTCTAGGATATGGATATAATTTTCTTATGTGAGGTCCTCCTTCCTTTACTTTTCACTGGACCTCTGGAAAGTTGGCTCCAGCTTCTTTGCCTAATCTCCCCATCCTGTTCCCCACCTCACCATCCAATCTCACTCTCTGTTCCAAGCCTCCTTCCCCAGCTGGTGTGCAGACCTCACAGTGTTCCACAGGAATTGTCATCCTCTGAGTTGGTGACTATAGTGAGGGTTTATGGTGGGTAATTAACATTGCCAACTGTTCAACCTTGCTAAACAGCAAATTAAGGCCAGTAGTGGGTCCATTTTTAACCCTCAACCTCTCTCAAAAGCCTATGCTCCCAGCCCAACTGGTCATCAGAATTGCTTGGGTTTTTAAAAGATTTAATAATCCTGGTTTCACCCCAACAGCTAGTGAATCAGATTTTTCAGGGTAGCTTGAGAAGCTGTATTTTCCAAAGCTCCCTATGATTGGCCATATGTGGGATCCACTGTTCTAAAGTGTGATCCCTTTTCCCTTAATCATTTGTCAGTAATGATGGTGGCTTGCACACCCTGCTGGTACTTATTTGTTGGATAGGATTACAGATGGTTCTATAACATCCATCTGTATGATATCTCTTGGCATAAGTGAATGTAGGATGATAAAGGATGAGCCTATTAAAGGCTTCTGAAGCAAATGGATAGTTTATCAGATTGGTGTGTTCTTTCTTTAGAACTGCTGTGAACCAGACCTTGTTACCACCATCTGTTTTGTAAATTCCATTTACAGTTTAACAGCTGGATTGTGAAAGATATACAAAGTTATCCAATTAAAATACTATATTTGGCAAGTGTGCATCCTTTTTTTTTAAATGACTCCTTGAATACACTCTTATTTCTTTCCTTAGATAGCCTTTTAAGGCTCTAATTTTTGTCTACCACAAATTTTCAGAGTAGTAAACCGGGACCAGAAGGAAGTTCTTAGGCTTGGAGGCTTGGATAACTTTGGGAGTTAATAATGTATAGGATTGATAGCCTTGAGTTTTATCCTTAAAAAAAATCTGAATAGTTTAAAACAGGTGCTTTTCGGGGCGCCTGGGTGGCTCAGTCGGTTAAGCGGCCGACTTCGGCTCAGGTCATGATCTCGTGGTCCGTGAGTTCGAGCCCCGCGTCGGGCTCTGTGCTGACAGCTCAGAGCCTGGAGCCTGTTTCAGATTCTGTGTCTCCCTCTCTCTGACCCTCCCCCGTTCATGCTCTGTCTCTCTCTGTCTCAAAAATAAATAAACATTAAAAAAAAAAACAAAACAGGTGCTTTTCCCTACCTCAGTACTGAAAGCCACTAGCCAGTACCTTTGCGCATCTCAAAAGGTGACTGACCAGTAGGAGTGGGTGGATAACTTGTGTTGTAATTTGGCATTGATTTCCAACATCCCTAGAGTTGTACAAGCCAAGAACCTGGGAGTCCTGTTAAATTCCTTCTCCAAAAACCATTCTCTTACCTGTGGCGATCCTGTAGCCCAGGTCAGAGTCCATACAAAGTCCAAATGAGAACTTGGGTCTCTGGACTTTTAAACTTCATCTTTTCTAATTTACTGTTATGCTTTTTGAACCACTGCGTGTATGTGGTTTTCTAGGGGCCAGTTAAGTAATGGTGTTTAGGTAGAGCAATTTGTGTACTTCTATTTTCTTATTTCAGTACTTCAATATCTTATAAATAAACTACAACAAACACTGTTGTAATTAGGAAAAAGTCTTGGTTATGTTATCATGTGAGAACATGCCCTCAGCAACAGACATTATGTTCATGACAAGCCCAGCTAAGAGGATGGGAACAGCTTTCCAGGATTGCATTTGGCAAATAAAGGAGGCACATGAAGGGGTGCCTGGGTGGCTCAGTCGAGCATCCAACTTCAGCTTAGGTCATGATCTCGTGGTTGGTGAGTTTGAGCCCCACATGGGGCTCTGTGCTGACAGCTCAGAGCCTGGAGCCTGCTTTGGATTCTATGTCTCCCTCTCTCTCTGTTCCTCCCCTGCTCATGCTCTGTCTCTCTCTCTCTCAAAAATAAAGATTGAAAAAAAAAGGATGCATATCAGTACTATTTTTAACGCAACCAGTACATTTATTTCAATAGCCTTGGCTACATTTTTTTTTTTTTTACAGTTTTATTGAGAAAAAAGTTGGCATGGAACATTGTGTAAATTCAAGGTGTACAACGTGTTGGTTTAATACACGTGTATATTGGAATGTGATTACCACCATAGGTAGGTAATATTTCCATCACATCACAAAATCACTGTATCTTTTTTGTGATGAAAACATTTAAGATCTACTGTCTTAGCAACTTTCAAGTATGTAATACAGTATCGTTAACTGTAATCAAAAAGGTGTGCATTAAAAAAGGAAATACTCTGTGGGGTGCCTGGATGACTGTCAGTTAAGTGTCTGACTTTGGCTCAGGTCACGATCTCACGGTTTATGAGTTTAGGCCCTGCATCAGGCTGTCTGCTGTCAGCACAGAGCCTGCTTAGGATCATCTGTCCCTTCTCTGCTCTCTCTCGCTCTCTCAAAAATAAATAAACTTAAAAAAAAAAAAAACTTAAAAAAATACTGTGCATTAAATCCCCAGAATTTATTCATCTTTAACTGGAAGTATGCATTCTTTGACCAACATCTCCCCATCTTTCCCACCCTCCCAGCCCCTTATAACCATTATTTTACTCTCTGTTTCTAAGAGGTTGGCTTTTTTTAGATTCTATATGTAAGTGACAGCATACAATATTTGTTTTTCTCTGACTTATTTCACTTAGCATAATGCTTTCAAGATCCATCCATGTTGTCTTGGCTATATTTTATTTTTTAATTTTTATTCATTTATTAACTTATTGAAGCTTATTTATTTTGAGAGAGAGAGGGAGAGAGAGAATCTCAAGCAGGCTCCACACTTAAGCACAGAATCCCATGCTGGGCTTGATCCCACGAATTGTGAGATCATGACCTGAGCCAAAATTAAGAGTCTGACACTCAACCAACTGAGCCATCCAGGTGCTCCTATTTATTTTCTAAGATATTATGTAATCCTTGCACCTACTATGGGTCTCAAACTTACAACCATGAGATCAAGAGTCACATGCTCTAGTGACAGAGTCAGCCGGGAGCCCCTTGGCTATATTTTAATTGCTTACAAGCAGCATGGGAATTTATCTCTGCCAGGGATGACAGAAATGAAAATTTGCAAAATAACCAAACTTTTACTTTCTCTGCAATGCATTGGATCTTTCCTGCTGACAAATTCGCAGTTTATGAAATAAGTTCACAGAGCATATCAGAGCTGTGCCACAGCTCTGCCTACTCCAGATGGTATGAATGGTTGTCTAAAGTCATCTTAGTTTCCACCTATGTCAGTCTGTGGAATGTTTGAGTTCATGCTTATTTCGGCCAAGTTTTACAAATGTTCGCTCTATCTTGTTAAGCGCAAGAAGCTATGCGTGTTGGAAGTGCTAACAATGGAAATGAAGGCAGAGAGGGTGATTTTCTTCCGTCTTTTAATTTAACATTGCCCTTACTTGTAGGACAAATTTTTCAAACAGGAGTAGAATGCAAAATGTTATAATGCTACACTGAAGGCAGAAGAAGTCTTTGTTTTAAATTTTTTTTTTTAACATTTATTTATTTTTGAGACAGAGAGAGACAGAGCATGAACAGGGGAGGGTCAGAGAGAGGGAGACACAGAATCTGAAATAGGCTTCAGGCTCTGAGCTGTCAGCACAGAGCCCGACGCGGGGCTCGAACTCACAGCCCTCACGGACCGCGAGATCATGACCTGAGCTGAAGTAGGCCGCTTAACCGACTGAGCCACCCAGGTGCCCCAAGAAGTCTTTGTTTTAATTGCAGAGTGTGATCAAGGGAAGTTTCTGGAGTTTGCAGTGTTACATGAAGTAGGCTCGGTCTTTCCTGTGTAATGCCACTCTAGCATCAGAACTTCTATGCAAAGGTAACTTCAGGGTTTTTGCTTTGTTTCCCCCCCCCAGGAAAAAAACCCAGAACACCAGCATGTACATGAACAATGCAATTAAAACAATTTTAAATATTTTTTAAAACGTTTATTTATTTTTGAGAGAGAGAGCATAAGCAGGGGAGGGGCAGAGAGAGAGGGAAAGAGAGAGAGAATCCCAAGCAGGCTCTGCACCATCAGCACGGAGCCCGATGTGAGCTCACACTTGTATACTGTGAGATCATGACCTGAGCTGAAACCCAGAGTCAGACATTTAACCGACTGAGCCACCCAGGTGCTCTCCAAATTTTTTTAATTAATGAAATGCGTCAAATATATAAGAAAAAGGACAAAGAATTAGTTTAACCAACATTCATCTGGTTTTAATAAATATTAACATTTTGCTATAATTGCTTTGGAAGATACAGATAAGTTTCATAGATACCTCTTTCTGATCCTGTTCCCCTCCCTCACAGAGTTAACCGCTATCCTGAATTTGATCTCTACTCTCATGCCTATTTTTGTACTTTTATTTCATATGTATGTCCATAAACAACATGTGGTTTTTGCTTCCACTTCATTTAAAGGATATTACTGTGTGTATCCGCTATTGCCTCTAATACTTGCTTTTTTCACTGGACATTGTTTCAGGAAATAATAAATTCAGCTTAGATTCACTGACTTTCATGGCTGGGCCATATTTTATTACATCACTCTACACAGATTGTGTAATCATTCTTCTGATGTCCATTTAAATCCCTAATTTTGCTATTACCAATAATGCTGCAATAATATTTTTTCTGTTCCCTTGGCCACATCAGTTTTTTTGGAGTCCTTTCTTTGAAATCTGTCTTAAGGAAGTAAATCACAGGGTAGAGACTGACATATTAATTGGATAAAATGGAAAATTTGCGTTTAATTCTGGCTCTGTGAATGGCATATAGGGTACTGTGCTGAAACTTCATAAAGTCTTAAGCTACAATGCCTGCCTCCAAGGTTGGGAGAAATTACAGACATAACGGTGGTACCAGGAGGTATATGACGTAAGTGCCCAATGCTGGTTGAGACAGCTCTGATGTTGAGGGGTTTGGGCCAGTAATTCAGACCTTTCTCCACTAAGTCAGGGTGGCTGTTAGCCCCTTAAGTTGATTTAATTCCAGCCAAGAGCAAAGAAACTTTCCCTGCGTTATTAGTTGTCACTGTGTTTTGCTGTCTTAGTTCTAAAGTCAGTAGGCAGATAGGTCGCCTGGGTGACTCAGTTGGTTCAGTGTCTGACTCTTGATTTCAGCTCAGATCATGATCTCACCATTTGTGGGTTTGAGCCCCACATCAGCCTCTGTGCTGAGAGCACAGAGCCTACTTTGGATTCTCTCTCCCCCTCTCATTCCGCCCCTCCCCTGCTCATGCTCTCGCTCTCAAAATAAACTGAAAAACAATTTTTTCTTTTTTTTTTTTTAATTTTTTTTTCCCAACGTTTTTTTAATTTATTTTTGGGACAGAGAGAGACAGAGCATGAACGGGGGAGGGGCAGAGAGAGAGGGAGACACAGAATCGGAAACAGGCTCCAGGCTCCGAGCCATCAGCCCAGAGCCTGATGCGGGGCTCGAACTCACGGACCGCGAGATCGTGACCTGGCTGAAGTCGGACGCTTAACCGACTGCGCCACCCAGGCGCCCCGAAAAACAATTTTTTCTAATAAATCGGTAGGCAGACCCCATTCTCTTTCTTATCTGTTAGGGTACACTCAATGTTCCAAGCCTTCTTCCATTGTCTATTAATGCTGTTCTCCAGGAAGCTGCATCAGGTGTGAAATTCTGGCTTCCTCAGAGATCTCTAAATTTTAGTGCTGATCACCAAACATCCTAGATAATGCTAATTCCTATTACCATTCGTTAAAAAGAAATTCCATTAGATAGAATTTTTCTTTTGTGGGGAATCTCTCCCAGAGGTTTCCTGTTACTCCTACCCCCTTTCACCATGGCAGAAGCAGTTCTGTGTTTCTTATATTGCTATGTTTGAGTAGGAGCATTTTGAAGGTGTGAAGATTCTGTGTAGCAGCACAAAACATGAATACAACTTTAATACAGGGGCTCTTGGGGTGCCTGGGTGGCTCAGTGGGTTAAGTGTCAGACTTCAGCTCAGGTCATGATCTCACAGTTCGTGAGTTCAAGCCCCATGTCAGGCTCTGTGCTGACACTTCAGAGCCTGGGATCTGCTTTGGATTCTGTATCTCCTTCTCTCTCTTCCCCACCCCCACTTCCACTCTGTCTCTCTCTGCCTTTCAAAAATGAATAAACGTTTAGATAAGAAATCTACAAAAAAGATACAGGGGCTCTCAAAGTATGGTTCCCAGACCAGGAGAATTAGCATCTTCTGGGAACTTGTTAGAAATGTCAATTCTCATTCCCACCCAGACCTACTAAATCAGAAATTCTGGGACTGGGGTCCAGTGGTTTGTGTTTTGACAAGCCCCCTGGGGGAGTCTGAGAAGCACCCTGCTTCCGAGGGTGCTTAAACAGGTACATGGGCTCCTATTGTGGACCTGACTAACTGTACTTTCAGGAAGGGATTAACTACTTAAGGGATGGCTGCCCAGCAGGGTTATTTGTTGTCATTGCTTAATCATTAATGACACGAGCAAGGTATACCTTTACATTTTTCTTTGTGTGGTATTGTAATAGACAAACCTTCAACTTTTGGAGGCCCCTTCAGTTTTCTTTGTTGGTTATGACCAAGAGTAGGAAACAGAATGCCATAAATCCTTGTTTCCAGGGTTACCTTCTTGCTGCTGATAACAGGCAGGAAATTAAAACAATCTGTGATAGTGTTTTGTTCTTATTAGCCACAGATGGTAGCTTTCAGATATGTTGGAGCAAAACATAAATAAATATAGCAGGGAAACTTCATTATTGAAGAAAAATGATTCAGCTAGGTCAAGTTTATAGTCTGGGTTCACTTTCACGAAATGGGATATAGGCAACATAATATTGTTCCATTACCACAAACCATTAAGATTTATGGGGGTCACTGGGTTTTTTTCTTTTTGGCTTAATTTTAAGTATGTAAAACATTTACATGATTTCAAAGTCAACTATGTAACAAATCATATTTAAAGATGTCTCACTTCTATCCATATCCCTTCTCTCCTGCTTTCTTAGTCCTTTATGCATAATCATTTTTATTAGTTTTTTGATTTATTCTCCTAGTGTTTCTTTTTGAAGATAAGCATATATATGTTTATATCTCCCCCATTCCACTTTCTTTACACAAAAGGTTGCATGTTATTCTATATTCTTTTAAGATTATTTTAAAAAGTTAGCTCTACTAAGGGATAACTTAAATTCAATAAAATTCAACAACTTCATGTGTACAATTTGAATTTTGACAAATACATACAGTTGTGCAACCACCAGTACAATGAAGGTATAGACTCTTTCCATCACCCAAAAAGGTTTTCTTCTACCCTTTTACAGCCAATCCTCTCACCCCTCTGGTCCCTGCTAAACCATCTGTCTGCTTTCTCTAACTATACTTCTCTTTCCTAGAATTTCATACATACTTTTTTTGTGTGAATGTATATGACTTCTTTCACTATGTATATAATTCTTTGAAGATTCAGCCATATTAGTACATATATAAGTAGTTATTCTATTTTATTGCAGAATAGTGCTCTATTGTTTATACATTCCAGTTGATGGGCATTGTCCTATTGCTTTTTTTTCCTTTTTATTTTGAAGTGACATTAGACTTACCAGAATACTTACAAAGATGGTACAGAGAGTTTCTATATACCATTGCCCCAGCTTCCTCAAATGTTAACCTCTCCTATGTCCCATGGTATAGTTATCATTTCTTAAGAAATTAATATTGGGGGGGCGCCTGGGTGGCTCAGTTGGTTAAATGTCCGACCCTTGATTTTGGCTCAGGTCATGATCTCACAGGACATGGGTTCGAGCCCCACGTCCAGCTCTGTGCTGAAGTGCGGAGCCTGCTTGGGTTCCTCTCTCACCCTCTCTCTCTGCCCCTCCCCAGCTTACGCTCTCACACACTGTCAAAAATAAATAAACTTTAAAAATATTTAACAAATTAATATTGGTACAATACTATAAACTATAGACTTTGTGTGGATTTTAGTTTTTCCAGTGCATTTAGTCTTCACGTTTCTTTAGTCTCCTCTAATCTGTGACAATTCAGTCTTTCCATCTCTCTGTTTGTTTTTTTTTTTTAATGTTTATTATTTTGAGAGAGAGAAAGTGTGAATGAGCAGGGGAGGGGCAGAGAGAGAGGAAGAGAGAGAATCCCAAGCAAGTTCCATGCTCAGTGCCTTGCCAGTGCAGGGCTTGATCCCATGAACCATGAGATCATGAGCTGAGCCAAAATCAAGAGTCAATTGCTCAACCAGCTGAGCCACCCACACACCGCCTTACCCCCCTGTCATTTTAGAAGAGTGCTTGTTGAGGTATTTTGCAGAATGTCCCTCAGTTTGTCTAGTAATTAGACTACAGTCACACACTTCGGGGGAAGAACACCACAGAGGTGATGTGCCCTTTTCATATTTTACCAGAAGCTACATGTTATTACTATGTCTTATTACTGGTAGAGTTAAACTGGATCACTTGGTTTGCCAGGTTTCCTTGGTGTAAAGTTACTATTTTTTCCTTTTCTGTAGTCTGTCTCCTAGAAGCAAATTATTGCTTTTTAAATTCTGATGTATATTAGTGTGCATGGGACACATAGTTTAGCCACTCCCTCAACCGTAATTATAGTAACAGTAATAACAGCAACTACTACTTAATCCACCTGCATACTTCTAAAAACATGTGGATTATCTCATTTAATGCTCAGGATACTCCTAAAAATGTAGATGCTTTTTTCATGTCCATTTTACAGCTTAGAAGACTGAGGCAAAGAATAGTCTTTCCAAGGTCCAACAGCTACTTAGTAATGGACCCAGACACTAACTTAGCCTAACTTGAGGCTAAGCTTTTAACATGTGCCGTATGGTAGTTGTCACAACTTAGAATGGGGATGCTCTCATTCTTTGTCAGAGAAAATGAATGCTTCTGTTTGATAATTCTTTTGTTCTTTAAGAAATAACTTTGTTTTACTTTCAGGGTTTTCTTGTATGACTAAGGATTTTAATAAGCTATGCATGGCAGTAATATTACTTAAAAATGTTGGAGAAATCCAGGATACTTTGGGGAGCACTCAGGGCCTATTTTTAGACTTCTTCCAGAAATATGACTGTAGGTTAGGGCAGAGTATTCAGAATAGAAAACTGTTTTTGGCGAAGTATTTACTTCAAGGATGACACTGATCCTTTTCTTCCGTGGATTTTTATCAGCCTCTCCTACCAGGGGTGTTGTGTTTGTCTGTGTGTGTCTAAACCCTGCATATTCACGTTTGTCGACCACGCTAATGACTTTTCCACTCCACAATCAAATGTGTCTCTGAATAGCCTGACTCAGGGGATGATAACTGTGGTTCGGTGATGACTCAATATCTGTGAGCCTCTATTCTAGCAACAACGGAGCCACTGAAGGTCAGGCTGTGTGGGTGGACGTTTGCACTTCCCTGTGACTCACAGTGCAGCCTGGCTTTCTGAGGGGAGATTAACTGTAGGTGGCCGCAAAACTCTATTCACCTCCTCCCCGCTCCGTCTCATCGTACTATGTAGATGGGTATCCCCGGATCCTTGAAATCCTACGGCTTGGAGTCTTGAATGTATGTAGGCTGCCATGATGTCCAGCTATCAGTGCACGTTTAAAAAATAAAGTTTTGGGGCGCCTGGGTGGCACAGTCGGTTAAGCGTCCGACTTCAGCCAGGTCACGATCTTGTGGTCCGTGAGTTCGAGCCCCGCGTCAGGCTCTGGGCGGATGGCTCAGAGCCTGGAGCCTGTTTCCGATTCTGTGTCTCCCTCTCTCTCTGCCCCTCCCCCGTTCATGCTCTGTCTCTCTCTGTCCCAAAAATAAATAAACGTTGAAAAAAAAATTAAAAAAAAATAGTAAAAAAAAATCAATAAAAAATAAAGTTTTATGTTTTTACATAAACATACAAATGTCTGTTGTATGCCTGGCCATATGTGCCAGAGTCCAGAGGTCAAAAGCTAATCTGGGCAGGCATATACATAAAAATTATAGCATTTAGTTCCTTAGGGAAAAATGTAACTGCTTAGAATAAGTCTTGTGCTTGCATTCAAGAAATAGTAAATTTTATGAGTAAACAAGTATTTGGGGGATAGATAATGTCGAGTTTATGGGTGTTGAGATCTGGCCTCAGAGGTTAGATGGCTAAGGACTTCTGGCCTCAGAAGTCAGATAAAGTTTTCTACACATCCACTATAGAGAAAGTGTTAGGTACAAGAAAATATAAAGAAGAAAAGGAAAGCAGCTCCCTTTCGTCACCAGAACTTTTGTTTTGCATATTTCTCCCTTTCTCCTTTTCTCATGCAGCAGACACATTTGTTTGTAATCCTGCATTTGTTATGTAATATTATATAGTTAAGGGTTGTTTTCATCATTTAAAGAAAAAGACTGCTAATTTGGTGGGAGAAAAATAACTAGTTTTAACGCGTTTTTCATTAACATTTTAGTTAGGATTAACATTTTGTCTTTGTTGACTGTCAATCTCTGTTTAACCGTGGAGATTGTTAGTTTTTCTACTCTGAATCTTTCTGTAAAATTGGAAATGTTACTAAAGCAAGCCTCTGATTTCAGATGTCCTAAATGATGCTATATTTGATGAAGATCATGATGAGATGGTGATTGTGAAGGACATAGATATGTTTTCCATGTGTGAACATCATCTGGTTCCATTTGTTGGAAAGGTAAGGGTTTTTTCTGTTTCCTGTTAATTTTAAAATATAACAAAAATTTTTAAATTAGGATTATTATCTTTAAAATCATCACCTGCTAATTCCTAATATCCCAGATATGTAGAATTACACATAAACATTTACTCTTTATCAACCTGACTAATCTAATAATTTGAAATTAACAAAACAAAAACCAAGTAGCTGAAGGTCCTCAGGGTAAATATTTCATAGTAAGTACCATGGTATTGGTTAAAATAATGAGATAAAGTTGCCTTTTTTTTTTAAGGTAGCTGCAGCAGACTCTGAAAACCTTTGCTTTTTATTTTGACTAAATAATGTTTGATCCAAGATGTACTTTTGTGTAATATGGCATGAGCAGCAATGATTGCAGAATTTCTTATGGCAGAGGTCATAGTATTAGTGGACTTTGTTTCTAACTCTTTCTGTATTAGGAACAGTGAATCTAATGCAAGCTGCTTAATATTGTCTAGCTTGTTGCACTTAAGCATATCTTTGAAACCGTGGATGTAGGACCAAAAGTAGTCCTGTCCTCTCTCTCCCATTATAATTTTATTTTATTTTGACTTTTTATTAATAGTTTTTAAACAGAAGACTTAGCAAATAGTGTTATGAATACCTGTATACCCATCACATAATTTAATGTGTTAACATTTGCTTCACATTTTTTTGTTAAAATATTTCATTTCGGGGGCACCTGGGTGGCTCAGTCAGTTGAGTATACGACTCTTGATTTTGGCTCAGGTCAGGATCCCAGGGTCCTGGGATCAAGCTCCGTGTGGGGCTCTACACCAAGTGTGAAGCCTGCTTGGGATTCATGTGTGTGCACGTGCGTGCGCGCGCGCTCTCTCGCTCTCTCTCTCTCTCTCTCTCTTTCTCTTTTTCCTCCTCCCCTCCTATCCCCCATCCCCTCCTCCCCTCCTCCCCTCCCCCCCTCCTCCCCTCCCTTTGCCCCTCCCCTGCTCTCCAGTGTGCCTACACTTAAGGGCTCAGGATTTTCAAGAAGGAGGGAACCTTTGAGCTTATCTTACTACCTTTTATTGTAAGTGAGGAATTTGGGCCCAGAAAGCATAGGCTTTGTCCAAGAAGACGGAGGAAGTTAGTGATTTGGGCTGGGGCTAGACTTAGGAACTTGATCTGTGCTCAGCCTCTCACTATATCCTCTTACCTTCTGCTATGATTATCTCTGTGTTTGTGTTCTTGCTAACTTTTAAAAAAATCTATTGTTCAGCAGTGTTTCTCTAAAATCAACATTGAAATGACTTAAGATCTTCAGAAAGATCAAAAGTAGTACAAACAATAAATTATAGCTCTGCATATAAGTATAAAATTTCAAGTGGTACAGAAGATCTTAGCTCCATGGGAAACTTTCAACTCTCTAATTTTTCTTTGAAATAGTCAGTTCAGGTGCTACTTTACTTTCTCCTTCTGCTGACCAGGAAGGTGATGAATTGGTATTCTTAAATTCCCAAAGCACAGTGCTAATAGATGAAAAATCACTAATTACTACTATATCCATTATTCACATGTACAGTAGATATTAATTAGGTGAGCGAATGCAACAAACGCTAGCAAACCATGATGCAAATGAATCTATACTTCTATATTAGGTTAATTGATTGCCTACAAATGGCCGTTTACTTATTAGCCTTTTGTAGAACTAATGTGTTCCCGTAATTTAATACTTGGCTCAAAGAGAGGTAACATGGACATATTAGATGTTAGTCAGTGACTTTTAAGATTACGGAATTGGCTTGGCCTCATAGTAGGTGCTATAAGAACTTAGATCTTAAGGTCCAGGTTTTGACAAGTCACATTTGTAGCTGTGTCCTTTATCTCCCATCAGGAAGATAGTATTCTCCAGCAGCTTAGAGATGGGGCCACCAACCATGACAAAGGACATGGAGACCCTCTTTCTGTGCAGTGGGGTGGGACTTTTAAGGCCACTATGATGTGTGGAATGTCAGTGTTCACAGTTACAGTTTGGGCCATTTAAAGGAAGCTTTCCTGGCTACATTTTAATGTTGCTATAGGATAATTTGCACTGTCTTGAGAGAATGTCCTCTCAATAGAAGAAATACTGGAAGAATTGTATCAAGAGTTTAACTTCACCAGGAAATATCAAGACTATATTTCAAATTTGTCATTTCATGAATAGTCATTCATATATTTTCCTTTTCCTGCACATCTGTAATTTTCTAAATGCTTTTGTTAGTCCTTCATTTTCTTTTTTTTTTTTTTTTTAATTTTTTTTTTCAACATTTATTTATTTTTGGGACAGAGAGAGACAGAGCATGAATGGGGGAGGGGCAGAGAGAGAGGGAGACACAGAATCGGAAACAGGCTCCAGGCTCTGAGCCATCAGCCCAGAGCCCGATGCGGGGCTTGAACTCACGGACCACGAGATCGTGACCTGGCTGAAGTCGGACGCTTAACCGACTGCGCCACCCAGGCGCCCCAGTCCTTCATTTTCTAAGTCTTAAAGCTTCTAGATTTTTTAAGTTTATTTATTTATTTTGAGAGAGAGAGAGAAAGAATGAATGAGCGGAGGAGGGGCAGAGAGGGACGGTGAAAGAGAATTCTAAGCAGACTCCATGCTCAGTGCAGAGCCTGACGTGGGGCTCGATCTCATGACTTTGAAATCATGACCTGAGCTGAAATCAAGAGTTGGATACTTAACCAACTAATCACCCAGGTGCCCCAAAACTTCTAGATTTTTTAAAGAGACATTTTCATCGTGTTGAATTACATAATACATATACTGTCTTCTGTTTCCTTATTTTGTTACAAAGAAGCACTGGATTTTCAACTAACTCGTGATTTCTGTCTCTTCTTTGAAGGTTCATATTGGCTATCTTCCTAACAAGCAAGTCCTTGGCCTTAGCAAACTTGCGAGGTAAGTATGACTGTGTGGTGAGTAGGAAAACAGATTTGTAGGACCTGCCCTTATATGGCTAGAATCTCATAAGGCTTGCTTTCTTGACTGGTGTGGATCTAACTTGGAAGTCACATTACAACATAAAATTTATAGTCACAGAGACAAGCGTATTTGGAGGACCTGAGACACAAATCCCTTTTATTCTCACCCATCACTGCCTTTCTCCCCCACCTTCCACAACTCTTCCCACTGGCACATCTTTGAAGTCTTAGTTCATACCTTTCTCTGTAGAGCCTGGAAAGGACCAGGATGCATTCAGTCCATCCCCCCATGTTTAAGGGTGGTTTACTAACAGTGGGTGGGGGGGGGAGGGGAGAGGAAACCTGAGCAGGAGTCTAATTCCACTGCACTGTTTTCAGACTTTTAATCATACTACCATTTGGGGGTCTTCTGCACCTGAGTATTTGTGGGCATCTTCTGGGGTCCTGCAGGGCCATCCATTCACTTCTGGTTTGATACCTCTGCAGGCACAAAACTGTGCTGTGCCTTCCTTGGCTTTCTCAGCAATATTCCAAAAATAATACCTACTCTCCTCTCTGTTTCTCTTTTCTACTACAGTCTTATTTTCCCTTCTTTATCCTGTGGGTTCATGCCTTTTAAAAAATTCCTTTGCTACTATTTTTATTTGGGCTTTAGGAAGGAGAGGTAATATACAAGTACTGTCATCTATGTTTAAAAATCAACCTGACAATTGGTGTTCATGTATCTCTGATAGCTCAGCAACCAGTATTTTATTGCCCCTAAATATTCTTTGTAATTTCTTTGTATGGAGTTAGTGAGTCCTGGGTATGGAGGAATGCTGGGAGGTGTGGTTGTGTGTGTGTGTTGGGAGAGAATTAAGGACAAAATGAGGTAATAGGCGATGAACATACAGTCAGGTGCCCCCCTCCCCCAAACCAAGCTAAGTTTGGATAATTTGAGATTATAGTGACCATATCAAAATTGGAATAGGGGTGCCTGGGTGGCTCAGTCAGTTAAACATCTGACTCTTGATTTCAGCTTAGGTCATAATCTCACAGTTCGTGGGTTTGAGCCCTACGTTGGGCTCTGTGCTAACAGGGCAGAACCTGCTTGGGATTCTCTCTCTCCCTCTCTCTCTGCCCCTCCCTACCTCTTTCTCTCTCTATCTCAAAATAAGTAAACATTAAAAAATTTGGAATAAATGAATCTTCGTGACCAAACTAACTATATATACTGTGACTCTGATGTATTCCTGCTGCTTTTCCACTTAGACAATGGGATTCATCACAATCCTGAAATGGTGGTCCAGATCTTTTTCAATTCTGTGTTGGAATCTGTAAAAACCACGCTAGCAATCTGACAGCTGCTCTACACAGCTGTTCTTTTTACTTTGTTTTCTCTTCTACTTTCTTACTCATTCCTCTTGGGATTAAGGAGAAAGTAGGTAGAAGAGAGAAATTTAACTTCCCTGGTTTCTGACCTCATTCCTGCTTAGCACTCTCCATCAGACAGGGCTACTTGGTACCATGAAAAGATGTTATTATGTCATAGCTGTAACTGCTTCACTGCAGTAAGGCTCTTAACACAAATCCAGAAGCATCTTGCCACCTTTCAGTGATCTGTACCCAGTGGCAGTGCCGAGGGGTGGGTGGATGTTGGTGGTAATGGGAGGGGGCAAATAATCCTACTTTAATTTCTATTAGCAGCCCCCTCCCTAGTAACTTACTCCCAAATAATAAAGTCATGTCGACTGTGAAAGAAGTGTCTGTACTAAAATTGGTTATTCTTACTGTTTGATAAGCCACAGTCTAAGTAAAATCAGCTTAGTTTCTGTGCAAACCTAGCTGCAGGCCCAGTCTGCTGGCACCCTCCCTTTCAGCAAGACTGCCAACCCTATGCCTTTCCTACATAGAAACTTGGGCACTGCTGACGCTTGTGTTACCTCCTTTCCTAGTGAAATGGAAAGATCTCAAATAATTAAGCTTTTAGGAAATAATACAAAGAAGTTAATGATTAGCATGGGGTTCGTCTTTACACTAATAGGATTAAACTTAAGGGGAAAAAAAGGAACATGAAACTAACTAAAGAACAGAGTGTATGTTACTTTCAGATATTTGTGAAGAAAAATTTGATTGAAGTGTTTATTAAACAGGAAAGAAAGCTAAGATTTTTATCCAGTTTATTTCTTATAAGAAGTGGAATATTTAGGGAATGAAGAGTCATAAAGAAAGCTGAATGTCTTAGCAAAACTTCACTGCTCATTTTAATCTTGTATGTGAAGTTTGTTATATGCTTGCCTTTAAACGAATGACCTTTTAGTGCCAGGGAAGTCAAATATCAAACAGTAAAGCCTTAAGTAACAAGAAAATGCCAGAAGTGAGTTGATCTGGTTTAACTCTAGTAGAATTCTAGAGTAAATGTAGTTTGAATAGAAATTCCTTTTGTTGGGGCGCCTGGCTAGCTCAGTTGGTACAGCCTGCCACTCTTGATCTTGGGGTTGTGAGTTTGAGCCCTGTGTTGGGTGTAGAGATTACTTAAAAATAAAATCTTGGGGCGCCTGGGTGGTGCAGTCAGTTAAGCGTCCGACTTCAGCGAGGTCACGATCTCACGGTCCGTGAGTTCGAGCCCCGCGTCAGGCTCTGGGCTGATGGCTCAGAGCCTGGAGCCTGTTTCCGATTCTGTGTCTCCCTCTCTCTCTGCCCCTCCCCCGTTCATGCTCTGTCTCTCTCTGTCCCCAAAAAAATAAATAAACGTTGAAAAAAAAAAATTAAAAAAAAAATAAATAAAATCTTAACAACAACAAAAAAAGAATTCATTTTGTTGCTAAATATCCATTGAACATGTATTCATTTTCTTGCCTTAGAATAACTGAGTGAACATAGTTAAATCTTGAATATAGAATTGAAGTGCCTCAGGTTAGCTGTGGTTCATCTATTTATTGAGTATCTACTGTGAAAGGGTACTGTGTCAGCCATGATGACTGCTAGAGAGAAGTGGGACACAACCACCGCCCTCACGGAGGGTGGGCAATATGAGGCAGCAGGTACCACAGAAATGCCTGGTTTGGAGCTCTGAGTTCAGAGGAGCCAAGATGACTGTGGCCTGGCAGGATTAAGGAGACCCAGAGGTGGAAAGCTGAGCAGAATTTTAAGGGAAGAGGGGCCCCTGGGTGGCTCAGTTGGTTGAGTGTCGGACTTTGGCTCAGGTCATGATCTCGAGGTTTGTGGATTTTGAGCCCCACATCCGGCTGTGCGCTGACAGCTCAGAGACTGGAGTTTGTTTCAGATTCTATGTCTGCTTCTCTCTCTGCCCCTCCCCCGCTCACGCTCTGTCCCTGTCTCTCAAAAATAAAATAAATGTTGAAAAAAATTAAGAAAGAAAGACCCAGAGGTGGAAACTGAGCAGAATTTTAAGGGAAGAGGGGCCTCTGGGTGGCTCAGCCGGTTATGCATCTGACTTCATCTCAGGTCATGATCTCAGGGTTCGTGAGTTCAAGCCCCACATTGAGCTCTGTGCTGTCTTCAGATCCTCTGCCCCACTCTCTCTCTGCCCCTCCCCTGCTTACATTCTCTCAAAAATAAATAAGACATTTAAAAAAAATCCTAAAGGGAAGAGAAATTCCTTTGGGTATGGTAAATGCGTAAGCAGAGGCAAGTCGATAGAGAGATTAACTGACAGAAGTAAGAGATGTAGGCAGGGATGACTGCAAGATCGTCAGAAAGGTAGGGTGGGCATTAGATTACAAGGAGGACATTATTTTTTCCTTTTTTCTCTATTATAAATGTTTATTTTGAGAGAGCATGAGCAGAGGAGAGAGAGAGAGAGGAAGAGAGAAGCCCAAGCAGACTACACGCTGTCAGCTGTCAGTGCAGAGCCTGAGGCGGGCCTTTACCTGACAAACCAGGAGATGGTGACCAGAGCGGAAATCAAGAGTCAGATGCCCAACTGACTGAGCCACCCAGGCGCCCCTCTCTCTATTATAAAAATAACATACTTACCAGTTAAGCTTAAATACAAATGAGTGAGTAAAGGGAAAGCTTTCCTTTCTATTTCCATTACTCAAAGTTAAAACTAGACATTTCTTGTCTCTTGGCTAGAGATTGTCCTTCCAGAAAATTTCTATGCAAACACAAACATATATCACTTTAAGACTAGCAAAACAGGGGTGCCTGGGTGGCGCAGTCGGTTAAGCGTCCGACTTCAGCCAGGTCACGATCTCACGCTCCGTGAGTTCGAGCCCCGCGTCAGGCTCTGGGCGGATGGCTCAGAGCCTGGAGCCTGTTTCCGATTCTGTGTCTCCCTCTCTCTCTGCCCCTCCCCCGTTCATGCTCTGTCTCTCTCTGTCCCAAAATAAATAAAAAACGTTGAAAAAAAAAATTAAAAAAAAAAAAAAAAGGACAAACAAAACAAAAAAGGGAGAGATCATACCCTACATTCTGTACTACAACTTGTGTTTTTTGTTTGTATTTTTAATTTTTTTAAGTAATCCCAAGATGGGGGTGGGGTGGGGCTTGAACTCACATACCTGAGATCAAGGTCAGTCACATGCTCTACTGACTGAGCCAGCCAGGTGCCCCTTTGTGTTTTTGTTTTTGTTTTAATTAAAAAACCTTGAAGTCCTTTGGACACCTTTTAGTCCAGAAAGTCTGACTCTCTTTTAATGGCTACATAGTATTTCTTTAATTGTTTAATATAATTCATTTAATCAGTCTTTGATAGAGAGTTTACAGTTTAAGACTGTTGTCAAAAGAGGAGGGCACCTGTTGGGATGAGCACTGGGTGTTGTATGGAAACCAATTTGACAATAAATTTCATATTTAAAAAAAAAGTAGAAAAAATGCTTTGGTGAACATGTTTTGTATAGTGTAAATTACCGAAATTAAATTGTTGGGTTCAGGGTAGCCAATTTTTGCTATTACTAAATTGTTCTCTAAAAAAGAGCGTATCAATTTATACTCTAATAATGGGTCAAAGGGTGTGTGTGTTTCTGCACTTTTGCCAACACTGAGTTTCATCACACTTTTAAAAAAAATTTTTTTTAATGTTTATTTATTTTTGAGAGAGAGAGAGAGAGTGACAGCAAGGGAGAGGCAGAGAGAGAAAGGGAGACACAGAATCTGAAGCAGGCTCCAGGCTCCGAGCTGTCAGCACAGAGCCTGACTCAGGGCTTGAACTCACAAACCATGAGATCACGACCTGAGCCAAAGTCGGCAGTCTAACTAACTAAGCCACCCAGGCGCCCCTCATCACACTTTTCAATCTTTGCCAAACTGATAAGTGGGATAGGGTACTTATTGTTTTAATTTGCAATTTTAAAACTTGCATTTTTTTAATAGAGTTTGAATCTTTATAGAAACTGCCTTCTCTTAGTTAGCCTTTGCTAATTTTTCCATTGGATTGCTTATCTTTTTATTACTGATTTGTATGAGCTCTTTGAATGTTAAACCAGTTAGGTCAGGTGCTGCAAATAATTTTTCCAGGTTTGTCATTTGTCTTCTGATTTTGTTCGATAATATCATTTTTCCATAAAGAAGTTTAAAATTTTTATGTAGTCATAAACTCCTGTTTTTGGGTTATTTTTATGGCCTTATTTTTATATTTAAATCTTCACTCCATCTGGAATGTATTTTGGTGCAAGGAGTGAGAAGGAATCCATCCATTGCTGTTGTATGCTCACTGACCTCCTACAGCACCCCCACTTCCCTCCTGTTACCATGCTGCCTTCTTGCTATCCTTGCTGCCACTCTGTTGGGCCTTGCATATGTTCTTCTTGGATTATAAAACCCTGAACTCCTCCTTGCCTCTAATCTCTCTGCATCCTTAAATCTGCTCTCATACACTATTAGGATGTACTTTCTAAAGTGTGGATTTGATGTAGCTCCCCATAGCTTTTAAGATAAAGTTCAAACTCCTTACTTTAGCTGGCAAGTCCCACTGTGATCCAGCTGTACCCTCTGCTGCTTTTTTTGCTCTTTGCTCTAGCCATGGTTGAGAATTTGCAGCCTGGTGACAAGTCAAGTTATATGAAGGCATCAAAAATACTGTTAAGATTTGCAAGGGTTAAATTATACCATCTACCTGCAAAGGTGTCACCAGGTTACTTTCCCAGTTGTCATAGGAGGAGGAAGAGGAGAGAAAGCATAATGCAACACAGGAAACAGGACCTAACACAGATTTTATAAGTACCTAATCATGCCCCCCTTTATTTAAAAAAAATTACAGAGATGCCTGTGTGGTTCAGTTGGTTAAGTGTCTGACTCTTGATTTTGGCTCAGGTCATGATCCCAGGGTCTTGGGATTGAGCCCCTCATTGGAAGTGCAGAGCCTGCCTGAGATTTTCTCTCTCCTTTCCTCTGCCCCTCCCCCACTCGTGCTCACTCTCTCTAAAAAAAAAAAATTACAAAAGCTGAAAATGCAAACTTTGTCAAAGGAGACAAGGTGGGTCCTCTTATATTGAAGTTTGCATAATAAAAGTGGTCATGAATCTTTTTTTGTCAAATGGGTTCAAAACAGAACAGGAGCTAGATGAAATACATAGAGAAACTGACAAACTCCAAAGAAGTGAGTGGGAACACCAATTACCTCTCAATGTTTGATTGAGATGTACAAAAAAGGATATACAAAGCAGAGTAATAGGATTTTGGTCAAAAACTAGCTGTAACTTAAATGAATAGACTATTGTGTAATAAGAAACTATATATTAATAAATTATTTTTAAAAACCAACTATTTGGAAGTTAAATTTCTTTTAAATTCCTTTGATGTGATAGAAAATCATAATGATACAAACACTGTATGTCAGTGTGTGCAATTCAAAGTACAAAACTGCATTTTGAAATTAATACCAATCCTCTTCAAACTCTTCTAAAAAATAGAATAGGAGGGAATACTTTCAAATTCATTTCTCAAGGCCAGCATTAAACCTGATATTGAAACAGAAAATTATACAAGAAAACTATAAGCCAATATCCTTGACAAACATAGATATAAAAATTCTCAGCAAAATACCAGCAAACTGAATTGAACAATACATTAAAAGGATCATACACTCTGATCCAGGGGGATTTATTCCAGGCATACAAGGATGTTTCAACGTATGCAGTGATAAACCACATTAACAAAATGAAGTATACGTCATATGGTAATCTCAACAGATGTAGAAAAACATTTGACAAAATTCATCCATCTGTGATGAAAACTCTCAACAAACTGGATATAAAGGCAATGTGCCTCAACATAATAAAGGCCATATATGAGAAGCCCATAGCTAATTTCATAGTCAATGAGGAAAAGCTTTCAGCTAATATCAGGAACAACACAAGAACACCTGGATACCCTATTTCACCACTTTAATTCAATGTAGCATCAGAAATACTAGCCAGAGCAATACAACAAGAAAAAAGCATCAAGGTCAGAAAGGAAGAGACAAAACTGTCTCTATTTGCAGATGACATGATATTATATATAGAAAACCCTAAGGGAGCACCTGGGTGGCTCAGTCAGTTGAGTATCCAACTCTTGATTTCGTTTCAGGTCATGATCTCATGGTTCGTGGGATTGAGCCCCATGTTGGGCTTGGTGCTAACAGCATGGTGCCTGCTTGGGATTCTCTCCCTCTCTCTCTCTCTGCCCCTCCCTCATACATACTCCACACAATCTCACTGTCTCTGAAAATAAATAAATTTAAGAAAAAAACCTTAAGACTCCATCAAAAACCTGTTAGAACTAATAAATTATAAAGGATACAAATTAATATCCAGAAGTCAGTGTGTTTCTATACGTTAACAAACTGTCCAAGAAATTAAGAAAACAATCCTATTTACAATTGCACCAATACCTAGGAATAAATTTTATCAAAGAGGTGATATATCTGTACACTGAAAACTATAAGACATTAATGAGAGAAACTGAAGAAGATACAAATAAATATCTCATGTTATTGGATTAAAAGAATTAATATTGTTAAAATGTCCATGCTACCTAAAATAATCTACAGGTTCAATGCAATCCCTTTCAAAATTCCAACAGCATTTTCACAGAAATAGAAAAAAATGATCCTAAAATTTGTATGGAACCACAAAGGACCCTGAATAGTCAAAGCCATCTTGAGAAAGAACAAAAAAGCTGGAGGTATCACACTTTATGATTTTAAACTAAATTACAAAGCTATAAAATCAAACCAGAATGGCAACGGCATATAAACAGACATATAGGCCAAAGGTATGGAATAGAGAGCTCAGAAATAAACCCATGTATATATGACCAGTTTATGACAAAGGAGCAAGGAATGGAGAAAGGATAGTCTCTTCAACAAATGGTATTGGGGGGGGGGGGGCACCTGGGTGGCTCAGTAGGTAGAGTGTGTGATTCTTCATCTTGGGTTCATGAGCTTGAGCTCCATGTTGGGTGCAGAAATTACTAAAAAAAAAATCAATGAACTTTAAAAAATGGTGTTAGGAAAACTGGATACCTTTCTTATACCATACACAAAAATCCACTCAAAATGGATTGAACATAAGACCTAAAACCATAAAATAGAAGAAAACATGAGGGTAAGCTCCTTAACAATGGTTTTGGTGATGATTTTCTGGAAAAGTAAAAGCAACAAAATAAAAAATAAGTGGGACTGCATCAAACTAAAAGACTTCTGCATAGCAAAGGAAACCATGAAAAAGCAACCTACAGAATGGGAGAAAATATTTCCAAGTTACATAACTGGTAAGGGGTTAATGTGCAAAAAAATATAAAGAACTCCTACAACACAATAGCAAAGAAACAATCCAATTTTTAACAATGGGCAAATGAACTGAAAAGACATTTCTCCAAAGAAGTTATACATATGGCCAACAGATAAGTGAAAGGTGCTCAATTTCACTAATCATTAGGGAAATGCAAATCAAAACCACAATGACATATCACCTCATATCTGTTAGCATGGCTACAGAATTATAAAAAAGATATAAGTATTGGTGGGACTGTGGAGAAAAGGGAATCCTTGTACTTTCTTGGTGGGAATGTAAACTGGTGCAGCCTCTATGGAAAACAGTATGGGGATTTTTCAAAAAATTAAAAATAGAACTAGCATATGATTCAGCAATCCTACTTGTGGGTATATATCCAAAGGAAATAAAGATAGGATATTGAAGAGATATCTGTACTCCAGTGTTCATTGTTCTTACTGGGGGAAAAAAAAAGATAAATATGTGAGGTGATGGGTGTATTAATTGACTAGATGGGATTTTTCCACAGTGCATCATATATCAAATCACAGTCTACACTTTAAATATCTTACATACACTTGTAAATATCTTTATAATTTTTATGTCAATTATACCTCAGTTAAGATGAAAATTTTAAAAACCTGCACTTTGGAGATAAATTTTTAGCCACAAATGCTTTCATTATTAAGAAACACTACAGGGGCGCCTGGGTGGCTCAGTGGGTTGAGCGACTGACTTCGGCTCAAGTCATGATCTCACAGCTTATGAGCGTGAGCCCCATGTCGGGCTCTGTGCTGACAGCTTGGAGCCTGGAGCCTGCTTCGGATTCTGTGTCTCCCTCTCCCTCTGCCCCTAACCTACTTGCATTCTGTCTCTGTCTCTCTCAAAAATAAATAAACATTAAAAAAAAATTTTTTTTAAAGAAACACTACAAGTAAATTAAGCATCCAATATTTTTTTTAAAGAAATTGTAAAGCAAGCTTTTTTTTTTTTTTTTCCAATGTTTATTCATTTTTGGGACAGAGAGAGACAGAGCATGAACGGGCGAGGGGCAGAGAGAGAGGGAGACACAGAATCGGAAACAGGCTCCAGGCTCTGAGCCATCAGCCCAGAGCCCGACGCGGGGCTCGAACTCACGGACCGTGAGATCGTGACCTGGTTGAAGTCGGACGCTTAACTGACTGCGCCACCCAGGCGCCCCTTTTATACACTTTTTTTTTTTTTTTTTTTTTTTTAGAGCAAGCTTAATAGAACAAATGGGAAAGAAGAAAGTCAAATGATTAAATTAGAAAATTAAAAAAGAATAGAAAACATAAACCCAAAAGATCATACATCATAGATTGCTTAGAAGTCTGAGAGGAGAAAGATTTATACCTAGAAATGAGAGGCTATGTAACTAAAGTATGTTTTAGAAACTTTATATCTTAATAAGTTAAAAAAAAAAAAAGATGGAGAAGGGAATGAACCAAGAGTTGGAAAACTTATATAGACTAGTAACCATTAGAAAAAGTCAAAGTAATGTGAGTTGGGTTGGAGGGAAAGGAGTGGATGGTCAATTTAATAGGCAACTTCCAAGTAACCACTAATTCTAATGTTGCATAAATTATTCAGCTAAACCTGAAAAGCTATACAATTAATTTGATAAAGCTACCTATTCCTGGTAAAAGTCTGATAAAGCTAGCATTTAAAAAGATTATAGACTAATCTCACTTATAAATGTAGTTGTAAAA
Organism: Herpailurus yagouaroundi; assembly: GCF_014898765.1. NCBI lineage: Eukaryota > Metazoa > Chordata > Mammalia > Carnivora > Felidae > Herpailurus > Herpailurus yagouaroundi. The sequence goes on along the minus strand of NW_024412396.1, from coordinate 31,361,753 downwards.
ATCCTAAATACCAAAAACAAACAAAAAAACCCCAAAAAACTCCTCTAACAGGCACAAGTATTGTTTTCATCATGACCCAAGGAGGTTAACTCCAAGAACTATAGATTCTGGGAGTATGGTAAACTAGATGGTAATGATATCCCTCCTAGTATAGCATACTGAGATATAATGTGTGTGAACATTTCAAACATTGGTGGAAGTGTAAGCAATTCCAGTGAGAATTCACAAGGATTAGCTGGCACTGGAGTCAAAGTCAGGCTTCTGTCCTCCCTATCCCACCCCAAATTGGGAGAGATATTACCTGTTAGCTTTGTTCTGGGGAGTCCAAGAAAAAGAACCCATAACTATGTATTCACAAGGATTTGGGTTCAAAATTCACATCACCATGTGTGGTCCTCAGAAAACCCAAGGCAGTAATTTAATTTCAGAGGTTGCCAATGAGGTAGCCTTCCAGCACCTGGCAGAGACAAGTGCTCATTCTCTGATGCACTTTTATTTCAGCTTCAAAGAATTCCAAGGAGCATGAGTTCACCAAAAGTAAAAACAAAACCAAAAAAACCACAAACCTACCGTGGGTCAGAGTCAGATGAAACAAATAGTCAAACAGGGAAGAGACTGAAGCTAGCAGATGCAGAATATACAACGAATACGTTAGAAAATAAGAGTACCAAAAGTTTGGCAAATTTTCAGAATTAGATTAAAAAAACAAAACTTCTGGGGCGCCTGGGTGGCTCAGTCGGTTAAGCATCTGACTTCAGCTCAGGTCATGATCTTACGGTTCGTGAGTTTGAGCCCCATGTCGGGCTCTGTGCTGACAGCTCAGAGCCTGGAGCCTGCTTCAGATTCTGTGTCTCCCTCTCTCTCTGCCCCTCCCCTGTTCATGCTCTGTCCCTCTCTGTTTTTAAAAAAAAAAAAAAAAAAAAAAAAGTTCTTCTTATAAAAAAAACAAAAAAACTTCTAGGAAAAAAAAGTGATAATTGGATTGAAGCCCAATACAGTTACATTAAATAGCAGGTTAGACACAGTAAAAAATAGTGAACTAGAAGAAAGGTCTGAAGAAATTGCACAGAATGTAACACAGAGGGCTAGGTGGAAAATATGAGTGAGAATGTAAGAGATATGGAAGACTGAAGAGGTCTAATATGTCCTTGATTGAAATTCCTGGAGATCACAGAGGTAATGGGGTAGGTGCAATATTAGAGAAGGTAATGGCTGAAAAGGTTTGGGGAGCACATGGAAAAAAACATAGTCTTTAGATTTAGGGACCCTAATGAATCCCAAACAGAGCAAATAAAATTAAACCCCCATCTGACACAACATAAAAAACCTCAGGGTACACATTCTGAAATGTCATAAAAGCAGTGGCAGAGAAAAATATTACCTAAGGGGGTAAGGACAATTAGACTGATGATTGTTTGCTAATGGCAATGTTAAAAGGCAAATATCAGTGTCAAATTAGAATTCTTTCTTTTTAATATTTGCTTATTTTTGAGAGAGTGTGTGAGTGGGGGGAGGGGCAGAGAGAGAGAGAGGCCGGCCTGGGGGGGGGGGGGGCGACTCAGAATCCAAAGCAGATTCCAGGCTCTGAGCTATCAGCACAGAGCCCGGCATGGGGCTTGAACTCACAAACTGCAAGATCATGACCTGAGCCAAAGTCAGACACTCAACCGACTGAGCCACCCAGGTGCCCCTAGAATTCTACTTTCAACAAATACCTCTCAACAAATTATCTTCAAGGAAGAGGGCAAAATGAAGATTTTTTTTTTAATTCAGGGAAGCTATATGATTATTTTTAATGCTGAGAAGACAGAGATTCAATGCCTACTGCTTACTTAAAAATGAAAAATGAATAAACTAGGAATAAATTATAAACTCTCTGAGCACAGGGGCCCTGCTTATCACATAATCATACATGTAGAAGGCACTCAATTAATGATCTACATGAATGGCCTTCCTTTGGCAGGAGAGTGGCTATCTGCCAGAAACAGGCAGGCATCATGGGTGATAGCAAATGTTAGAGGCATTCCTGTTAAAGTGTAGAGCAAAATATGGATGCCTAATATTATCACTGTTGTCTAATGTTGTACCTGAAATTCTCGATTGAAAGAAATGACTATGAGAAGGAAGACATTACTAATTTTTATTTTATTTATTTATTTAAAGTTTATTTTTGAGAGAGAGAGGGAAGGAGAGCATATGCAGCTGGGGAGGGGCAGAGAGAGAGGGAGACAGATTATCCCAAGCGGACTCCACACTGTCAGCATGGAGTGCAATGCAGGCTCCATCTCATGAACTGTCAGATTGTGACCTGGGCTGAAATCAAGACGGAGCCACCCAGGCACCCCAACATTACTAATTTTTAAATTAATGGCATCTCCTATTAATACAACAGAAAATAATCAGCTGGAGAACTGTCAGAAGAAATATATAGAAAGATTTGGTCCAGAAGAAATGAGACCTATCCAGGAGCTTGAATACCATCCTTCCTCAGGTTTTTGTTCAAAATTGGAAACATGTATTCCTTCAATGTTATAAATCTACTAGAAACAGGAAGAAGAATCAGGGTGGCTCCTGCCTTCAGGATGAGTGGTAAACAGGGTGGCATACCCATTACTGACTTTATTGGCTGTAATGGATATAAAGGAACAACTTTCCAGTTTTATCTGAGCAGCATAGTGGTGGGAGGAAGAGCCATAAAATGCCTCATAGGTGAGGTGATCCTTAAATTGAGTCCAAATTCAGGACTAAAAAGCCAAATTTTGAAAAAAAGATCCTTAACGTGAATTGTTATCCTCAAATGAGTAATTCACGTGGCCATCTTTACATTTCACAAGTTAGAGTGAAAGATGTTGAAAGTGGAAAATCCATCACTTGACAGATTGTGTTATAAGCTAAGATCAGGAGGCTTTTAATTTGGGGAGTTAATCGTATTGAGTGCTTATATAGATCTATCTTATAAAGAGATGTCTGAAGAAGTCTGTTCAGTTCTAATCTGATCATCCTAATAGGTTTAGTGGGTACAATAGTTGACAGTGGCCTGCTATTAATTAACAAATAGTCTTTTATTTTTAACTTGAACTTTAAGCTGTGATTAAACAATATGATTAATTAGAACACTTGAGACTTGGCCTAAAATTGATGACTTGGGAGCTCTAAACTTATGTCCCATTGTGTTTTTCCTAAGTGAATGTTCATCTAATTCTCTCTCTTTGGGGACATTGGGAAGTACCACTCTGTGTCATGCTTAGTGGTCTCCTCAAGACCCTCCCTCTTCTCATTTCCATTAGTTTTTGTATCTTTTCCCCTCTTAGAAGATTCAATCTCCTGCCCACACCCTACAATTGCTTCAATAAAGTCCTTTTAGTCTTTTAAAGAAGCCTTATGAATTCCACTTCAAACTAATTTATGATTAACTAAAACGATTCTTTCTTTTCTAGGATTGTAGAAATCTATAGTAGACGATTACAAGGTAAACTTTTAAACATTTATTTACAGAAAAACATTTTTTTCTTAAGGAAAAAGTATTTTTGGTTGTTGTTCTTATTTCAAGTAGAATACATGCGACTTACCAAAATCAAAACCTCATAGGAATGTAAGATAGAAAGTCTGCAGTGTTTCAAGCCTCCAGAAGAAATCATTGATGTATTTGCAAACTCCTTCGTATTTCATGCATCTACCAACATTTTGAAATCAATTTATTTTTATTATATTTTTAAATGTCCTCATATTGTATGTAATGGGCTTCACTTTTTTCCCCCTATTTTTTTTCACTTAACAAATAAAACATTTTTTTCCCCCACATGCACATAACTCATTGATTTTGCTGGCTGTTTAGCATTCCATTGTACGGCCGTGCTGGGGCTTGATTTAACCATTTCCTGATCTAATAGATGTTTGAAAATTTTGTCAGTTTTCAAATAGATGCAGTGCTGCAGTGAACACTCTTAATGTGTTTTCAGAGATGAGTTGTTTATTCAGCACAGGAACTGCATTGCATAGGTTAAATGGTTGGTCTCTAGCTTTCAATTCAATACTTGGACTGTAGAGCCTTTGTTAATCCTGTTGCGAGCTACTTGTTCATTTGCATGGAGGTGCTTGTTATCAATATTCTGTTGGTCTCACTGCACACCTAAGAGACAGCTGTCATTCTTAGCATTCCCTCCAGTGGTGCTGAGCCCCCGTCAGTACTTATTCTGCAGGTGAGGGAATTGAACAGCTGCCCCCTGTGGGCCAGGCAGCAGACAAAGCAAACTGGGAAAAGCTGGTGTGCCTTAGCTCTCAAACCTCACAGAAGTCTGCTTTTTAAGACTTCAGATATTCTAAAGACAACAAATACTGTAAAGATGGCTGGGTGTGTCAGACTCCTAAACCGAGCTTCTTGTCACACCCACAGTTCAAGAGCGTCTTACCAAACAAATCGCAGTAGCCATCACAGAAGCCTTGCGGCCTGCTGGAGTTGGGGTGGTGGTGGAAGCAACGTAAGTCTGTGTTTGCCTTTCATAATGTCCTTGTGGTGCCTGGACGTGATATTTAGTCCTGCTCTTTTCCCAGCGCTGGGTGGTGGCACACAATTGACACTGTCCCATTTTCTGTCTCTGAGACTGAAGCTTTTTTTTACCTCTTTCATTTACTGTGTTGTTGATATAGGAACCTGAGTACAGGAGACAGGCTTTGTTTTGTTTTTGGTGAGGGTTATGGAGGTGTAGGGAGTCATCAGTGTAGTGATTTGTGCAACCGTGGCACAAATGTCTTCTCTTGATTTCTTCTTTAGCTCTTTGTTGCTCTATGCAGACTTTTCCTGATATTTTGTCACACGTTTTAAAAAATGGAGCTAAGACTGTGTGCACAGGGCACCTGAAGACACTTATTTAAGTTCGAATGAATTATGGGAATTGCGCACATCTTCTCCATTCTCCTGGCATGGCATGAGCTCTGTGCTGTGCGTGCTGTCTGGCCCCATCAGGTTGCTTAGGCTCACTGTGGTCACCGTTCTCTGGATTCGCCTGGTGAGACCAGCATACTTCAGTGTTTCTCCTCGCACGTAAGCTAGCATTGTGTTGTCTGGGTCCTAAAGACTGTTCAAGTGAAAATTCTGTATTTCTTTTTATCCAGAAGTTGTTGTATTTCTGCGGACCCCTTGTAGTATTTTCACAAGAAAGAAAATTCCTTTTTTTCCCCTTCTGCTAGATGCATCAAAGACTCAACCACTGAGAAACTTAATGAAAACTTCAGGTCAAATCTGTCTAAGAAGTGATAGTGGATACAGCTGGTAGCTGTGAACTCAGTATAATCGGATTTAACTTTTTGGCTTGCTTCTTACTTTAAAAACCAAACCAGCAACTGTCGATTTCTTTAAGCCACCTTTGTTGTCTTGTTTTGTAGACACATGTGTATGGTAATGCGAGGGGTACAGAAAATGAACAGCAAAACTGTGACCAGCACGATGTTGGGTGTGTTCCGGGAAGATCCAAAGACTCGGGAAGAGTTTCTAACTCTCATTAAGAGCTGAACTTCAGCGTGTGTCCTGTGGTTTGCAGATCGTGCCACTAGAAACATTGTTTGTCTGGTCTTAACTGTTTGTACATTCCGTTTCCAGTTGTTACAGATGTGAACTTTATCCCTTGTCACTAATTGTGTTTAATAATTATTTATAGCAATGAAATAAAAATAATTAATAAAGGGGTGAGCCCTCTACTTTCTTCTTGCCACCTTTTAGTGGTAACTGTCAAGGAAACTGCCAAATAGTGTAAGTTACATGCACAAACTCACTGCCATTTGGATAACCATTGGGTGCTGGAAAGGAAGAAAAACTCAAGTATTTCGTTCAAATACTATGGTAATTGGGTTCATAAGCGTAGGAATTTTGGGAATGGGAGGAAATTATGGCCAATATACTGTTTTTTTTCCCCCCTCCCAAAACAAAAATGGTGTAGTGCTTAAAATAATTCCTGTACAGCATGCAGCATTGCTCTGCAAACACAAAGTCCAACAGGCTCCACCATAATCACATTTCATAAACTGCCAGGGCACTTTATTTTTTATATATTTATTTTTTAACTGTCCAGTTATAATGTTAGTCATGAAAGGGAAGGTGGTAGGATATCTATGTTTTTGATTTTACTGTGAGCTAAAAAGGCACGTTTCTACTTTCTGTTCTTTTTTAAATTCAAGTACAAAGAATTTGTTCCTTTTGTTTACGAATGTATTCCCATGTCAACCTACAGGGATTTAGACATTTAACTCTCTGTGCCTTGATGCGAATATCACACCACTTGGAGTGTAGCTACCTTTGCCATTTTTTAAAAAGCCATTATTTTATGAGACTTAAGTACCAACACTGCAAATAACTAGTCCTCACAATTTTACCTTTAGAAGTCTCTTGCAAGCTTACTTTGTGTATTCCTTGTAGATGCCTCAAAACTTTTTTTAAAAGTCTTATCAAGTATTTTTCTATGTATTTCCAGAAACTTTTGAGAATGTCCATCATTTTCAGGTCTGCAGAACCATAGCTTCTGTGAATATGAAAGATGGCAGAATGAACTAACCGTGGACTGCATTGTGACCGATATCCAATGTTTAATGAAAGCTGCATTGTTGGTGCCTATGAAAATGCACTGTAATTTTCTGGAATTACTGGAAAATATAGGAAGCCCCCATATTGGCTCCTCTTGTGGTCCCTGTGGGTCTTGTCTTCAGTGTAACTGTTCAAGTGGTATATAGGTCTTTTCTTCCAGGAAGCTGTTGCCTTATTAATGACTACCTGAAATTTCCTCCACTGGGGCAGTGTGGGGCAAATTAAAACAACAAAGAAAAAACCCAACTCCCCTGCAAAAACACAACCACAGTCATTCCATGGAAAAGTCTCTTATTTGGTTGACCTCATGCTCTTCAGATTTATTCTGTTACCTTAAGAACTAATTGCAGTGCTTTCTTTAACCTTGATGGTCCTAAATCTGCCACTTTGATGTCATTTGACTTATGATGGGACACGGTGGCAGAAGTGCTGTTTATTTATTTATTTAAGTTTCTTTATTTATTTTGAGAGAGAGAGTGAGCGCACATGCGCAGAGTAGGGGCAGAGAGAGAGAGAGAGGGAGAGAGAAAATCCCAAGCAGGCTCTGCTCTGTCAGCACAGAGCCCAATGCAGGGCTTGATCTCACAAACCCATGAGATCATGACCTGAGCTGAAACCAAGAGTTGTTTGCTTAACCAACTGAGCCACCCAGACGCCCCCAGAAGTAATGTTTAAAAAAAAATTCTTCCCTACTTCTATTTTCTATATTTTTCTATACTTGGAGTTTCTGAAATACAGTGTTAATTCATTCTGAGTTCCTTTAAAAAAATCTAATCTGATATAAACATTATCCTGCTTAATGTTTAGACATTTAAGAACTAGAATTAAGCACTCAACTCATGTTTGGTATTTTAAAGTAAAAAAAGATGTGATTTGGAGGACCAAAGAAATTATTAGCTATAAATTCATCTTTCTGAGATCAATTGTATTCCTTTTTAATGAGTCTAACATTTCCTACAAGTGTTCTCATAAAGGTCTAATGTATCTACAGGCTATTGTCTTATTGGTAAATGCAAAGTAATAATCTTGTCTGTTTTACTCTAGTCTGCAGTACTTTAAAATTTTCATATCTGTGAATCCATTTTGGGGATTTTTAAGAATTTGATGCATTTAAGTACACTGTTCAATTGTTTGAATTTTATGTATGCGTGCATCTGTTCCTGAAGTTGGTTCTATTGAAATTATTAAAGTGTTATACCATAGTTTCTTGTGAAAGTAGTTTCTTTCTGAACCACTTGTATAGATATAACAATAGATTATTTTAATTGTATTCTCTTTTTTTTTTTTAATTTTTATTTTTTTTTCAACGTTTATTTATTTTGGGGACAGAGAGAGACAGAGCATGAACGGGGGAGGGGCAGAGAGAGAGGGAGACACAGAATCGGAAACAGGCTCCAGGCTCCGAGCCATCAGCCCAGAGCCTGACGCGGGGCTCGAACCCACGGACCGCGAGATCGTGCCCTGGCTGAAGTCGGACGCCCAACCGACTGCGCCACCCAGGCGCCCCAATTGTATTCTCTTTTACCAAAGATACCCATCATAAGGGCTTCCCTCAGTCATCAAGCTATTAAAATATAAATCCCAGTGGCAGTAGAAATTAACCTGGGGTTCTCTGTCTTCCTTTGGTATTTGGTTTGGGTATTACTGTCCTCACCCTCTGGCTGGTAAGGGAAGAGGAGGTCTGGGGTAAGAGTGAGGAGTCTGAGTGGCCCTCATGTCCCTATTGTCCTAAATCTAAGTTTGAAAAACATCAGCCTCCTGAGAACTGGTGCTGTTTCTGTGTGGGAGCTGTTGGAGGAAGAGCAGGCTGGGGCAGGGGGCCAGGCAGTGCTGGGAGTGGAAGAGAGTTTCCCTCCTTCTTCTAGGGAGGAGCCTGCCTTGGACAAAACTTCCAACGAAGTGCAAAGCTTTTGCTGCCTCTTTTCTGTCTGTGTCTGGTGCCCTTGTCCATACCTCCTCTGGGGTTCTTCTCCCCATTTGCTGCTCTACCTAGGCAGAGGCCCCTGCCTTTCACTAATGTCCATGTGCCCAGATTCTGGGGCTCTGGAGTGGCCTGCTGCTCCTTCAAGGACTCGGTGGACTGTTGGGCGGTGAATCTAGCCACCCAATCTAGAAATGCTTATTGAAATACCGCATTCCTAAAACCATAACTCAGTAGAACAACGAGCTGCTCAACTAAGCCCAAGTTGCTGCCCCTGAGTTTTTTCACTTTTAAAGATTGGCTGAGTTCCCTGTTTTGTCGCTTAGGGAAAGAGCAGTTGAAGACACCAAAGGTTTTAGAGAATGCTGCCAACACAGAACACCTGGATTCACCCTGAAGGGCCTGGGTCCACTTGTTGATGGTGAGAAGAGGGAGTCTCAGTAGATGAGTTCAAGGTGAGGTATAAATACACGATAGCCGCCCCCCTCTCCCCCGAGGTACCTGGTTTATGTTTATTTTAGTCTTTACTATGGAAAAAAAAAAACAGGGGCGCCTGGGTAAGTCGGTTAAGCATCAGTCGGTTAAGCATCTGACTTCAGCTCAGGTCATGATCTTGTGGTCCGTGAATTCGAGCCCTGCGTCAGGCTCTGGGCTGACAGCTCAGAGCCTGGAGCCTGCTTCGGATTCTGTGTCTCCCTGTCTCTCTGCCCCTCCCCCCTCTCACACTCTGTCTCTTTCTCAAAAATAAATAAACATTAACAAAATTTTTTCGTAAAAAATAATTTAAAAAAATTTTTTAACGTTTATTTATTTTTGAGACAGAGCATGAACGGGGGAGGGTCACAGAGAGAGGGAGACACAGAATCTGAAATAGGCTCCAGGCTCTGAGCTGTCAGCACAGAGCCCGACACAAGGCTCGAACCCACGGACCATGAGATCATGACCTGAACCGAAGTCGGATGCTTAACCGACTGAGCCACCCAGGCGCCCCAAAAATAATTAAAAAAAAAGAAAAAAACATACATAACAGTAGATAGTACATAATTACGTGACTTCCATGTACCCATCACCTAGCTTCAATAAGTCTCAACTCATGGCCATCTTGATTCCTCTGTTACCTCCCATCCCCGCTGGATTATTTCAAAGCAAATTGCAGATATTATCTCACCCATGAAATATTTGATTATCTAAAAGGAGAGGAATCACATAAAAAAAATCCATTATCACACACAAAAAATGATGCTTTAATATCAAATATCCAGTTGGCATTCAATTTTCCCTCATTGTCTCATAAATTTATTCATTGCTTATTTGAATCAAGCTACAGATGAGTTCCATACATTGCAATTGGTTGATCTGGTTTTTTTTTTTTTTAATTGTGGTAACACATAATATTTACTATCGTAACCATTTTTAGTATACACTTAGTAACAGCTATATGTACGTTGTTGCACACCAGATCTCTAGAACCTTTTTCATTTTGTAAAACTGAAACCTTATATCCACTGAACTCTTTCCCCCTCCCCCCAATCCCTGGTAATCACCATTCTGCTTCTGTTTCTGAGTTTGACTACTTTAGATTCTTCATATAAAGTAGAATCATGCAGTATTTGTCTTTTTGTGACTGGCTTAATTTCACTTAGCATTATATTCTCCAGACTCATCCATGTTGTAGCATATGACAGGGTTTTCTTCTTTGTAAAGGTTAAATAATATTCCACAATGTATATACTACATTTTTAGAATTCATTAATGTATTCATGGGCATTTAGATTGCTTCCACCTCTTGGCTATTGTGAATAATACTGCAATGAATATGGGTGTGCAAATATCTCCTCGAGAACCTGCTTTTTTTTTAACTTTATTTTTTTTTTTAATTTACATCCAAATTAGCATATAGTGAAGGAATGATTTCAGGAGTCGATTCCTTAATGCCCTTTACCCATTTAGCCCATCCCCCCTCCCACAATCCCTCCAGCAACCCTCAGTTCATTCTCCATATTTATGAGTCTCTTTCGAGAACCTGTTTTTAATTCTTTTGGATATATACCCAGAAATGGGATTATAGAATTTCTATATTCTCTCTATATGGTAATTCTTTTTTTTTTCAATGTTTATTTATTTTTGGGACAGAGAGAGACAGAGCATGAACGGGGGAGGGGCAGAGAGAGAGGGAGACACAGAATCGGAAACAGGCTCCAGGCTCTGAGCCATCAGCCCAGAGCCCGACGCGGGGCTCGAACTCACGGACCGCGAGATCGTGACCTGGCTGAAGTCGGACGCTTAACCGACTGCACCACCCAGGCGCCCCTATATGGTAATTCTTTAAAAAATTTTCAGGAACCTCCATTCTGTTTTCCATAAAATGGCTGTACCATTTTACATTCCTACCAACAGTGTACCAAGTGTTCTAATTTCTCCTCGTTCTTACCAAAACTTGTTATTTTCCAGCTTTTTTGGATTATGGCCATCCTAAGGGGGCATGAAATAATAGTTCATTGTGGTTTGGATTTGCATTTCACTGACGATTAGTGATCTTGAGCATCTTTTCATAAGCATATTGGTCACTTGTATATCTTCTTTGGAGAAAAGTCTACTTGGGTCCTATGCCCATTTTTTTTAAATCAGGTTATTTTTTGTTGTTATTGAGCATGGGAACTCTTTATAACCCTTTATCAGATAAATAGTTTGAAAATAGTTTTCCCATTTTATAGATTGCCTTTTCAGTCTTTGCTTCTTTTGATGCACAGTTTTTAGGTTTGATGTAGTCCCATTTGTCTACTTTTACTTTTGTTGCCTATGCCTTTGGTGTCATATCCAAGAAATCATTGCCCATTTGAACGTTGTGAAGATTTCCCTCTATGCTTTTTTCTAGGGGTTTTATAGTTTTAGTTCTCACGTTTAGATCTTTAATCCATTTTTAGTTAATTTTTGTGTATGGTGTAAAGTATGGGTCCAACTTCATTCTTTTGCAAGTGGGTGCCTAGTTTTTCCAACACCGTTGTTGAAGAGATTCTCTTCCCCCATTGTGTAGCATTGGCACCTTTGTCAAAAATCATTTGGTCATATACATGCGGATTTATTTCTGAGCTGTCTATTCTGTTCTATTGGTCTATATGTCTTCATGCTAGAACTACACTATTTTAATTGTTGTAGCTTTGTAATATGTTTTGAAATGAGAGAGAAAGTGTGAGGCCTCCGGCTTTGTTTCAAAATGGTTTTGGCTATTTGGGGTCCTTTGAGATTCCATATAAATCTATTTCTGCAAAAAAGGCCATTGGGACTTCATTGAATGTAGAGATTCTTTGGGTAGTATGAATATTTTAATAATATTAAGTGTTATAATCCATGAACATGAGATATTTTTTCCATTTATTTATGTCTTTAATTTCTTTCATCACTGTTTTGTAGTTTTCACTGTTTAAGTCTTTCCCCATCTTGGTTAAGTTTATTCCTAAGTATCTTATTTTATTTTATTTTATTTTATTTTATTTTATTTTATTTTATTTTATTTTATTTTATTTTA